>NW_022982603.1:0-33410 GCF_902652985.1 Pecten maximus
ACTAGATGATCAGATCCATAAGTCCAATTATTCAATAAATTCACTTGGCAATGGGATACACTGTTAAAAGTACCTCAGAGGGTTATCCCAACGGTCCTGATGTTAATATCGCCTTTAAAGCTGCCTTATGACAAGATTTTCAGAAAATTCTGATTTTAAAACAAAAAAAATTGCAAAGTTAATAAAAAAAAAGAAAAAGAAAAAAAAGGATTTATACATACCATACCATGTACCATATTAATTTAAATCACCAGGCATGCCTGATGTGAAGCCCGTCCATGTAATGGTTTTTCATTGCCTTCAATAAGATCACCTGGTAAGTTTGTACAGTACAATGTGTATGTTCATGTGCATGAGACTATAGGCCCCCTCATCTCGATTCAGAATAGCATAATCATAATTTTAAAGTTGTGATTAAAGTGAGCATAATAAAGCATTTTAAAAATACAAACATGTTTTA
The DNA here is from genome assembly GCF_902652985.1 of Pecten maximus. Classification (NCBI taxonomy): domain Eukaryota; kingdom Metazoa; phylum Mollusca; class Bivalvia; order Pectinida; family Pectinidae; genus Pecten; species Pecten maximus. Next base: position 461 of record NW_022982603.1, read on the forward strand.
CCAAAGCAGTGCTTTTTGGGGGTACATTTCGGCCCAATATAGGCCCATTCCCCTAGTGAGATTTTGTACTTTCCCAAATTCATGTTCTATATTCCCAAGCAGAAATTGTTTAAGTGTCCCTGTACATCACTTTGTATGAAGACATGTTCATTTTGTTGATCAGCATGTATTTCAAGGAGATGTATTAATTATGCAAGTTGCTATTTATCAAAGCTAATATAAATTACACATAGAAAAAATAAATGTTGATAATATTTCCTGAATAAGCAAGAAACACCACTATGTTCCTGATGGAAGAGGTACAGGCCCTTGTAAAACAAGCTTGTAAAACAAGGGTAAGAAAATCCCTGCAATGCTTAACAATTATAGCTGCATGAACTCTTATAAAATTTTGGAGAAAGAAGATAAGTGGACAGGGAAAATTCCATCTGTGACAATTTTATGACACTGATGTGTGGAGTTCCTGCTTTGTTGAGATTAGCATCACTACTCACAATTCTTCTGGTCTGTTTGTGTTATTATCAACGATACTAGGACAGAGAAAATAAAGTGACTGGTATCGACAGCCATACAGCCATCTTAGATTTTGACAGTTTGTAACATCTGCATGAAGCTGTCATCAAAATGTCCACTTAAAAGTATAGAGTAAGTCTCATTGAATCTTAACTTCTCTGTAGACAGGTTTCCGGGGACACTAGGAGATCTGAAATGAAAAAAGAACATTATTACAGAAAGAGAGTAAACAACATAATTGCTTGATGTTTAGGTACATGTTGAGGTATCTTGGTAAGTCTCACTATAGATATTTCATATGAAGCAGATTACTTGGTATTAATTATTATTTATTATTATTTGAAATCCCCTAAATTGAGACATGCAAAATAATATCATTGTCTCAAACACCACCCAATCAGTCCAGGGGAGATAGTGTTAGTCAGTAGTTCAGGGGAGATAATGTTAGTCACTAGATGGCGAAGATAATGACTGTCACTAGTCCAGGGGAGATAACTGGGGAGATAATGACCGTCACTTGTCCTGGGGAGTTAACTGGGGAGATAATGACCGTCATTTGTCCAGGGGAGATAATGACCATCACTTGTCCAGGGGAGATAACTGGGGAGATAATGACCATCACTTGTCCAGGGGAGATAACTGGGGAGATAATGACCATCACTTGTCCAGGGGAGATAACTGGGGAGATAATGACTGTCACTTGTCCAGGGGAGATAATGACCATCACTTGTCCAGGGGAGATAATGACCGTCACTTGTCCAGGGGAGATAATGACCATCACTTGTCCAGGGGAGATAACTGGGATGATAATGACCATCACTTGTCCAGGGGAGATTACTGGGGAGATAATGACCATCACTTGTCCAGGGGAGATAACTGGGGAGATAATGACCGTCACTTGTCCAGGGGAGATAACTGGGGAGATAATGACTGTCACTTGTCCAGGGGAGATAATGACCATCACTTGTCCAGGGGAGATAACTGGGGAGATAATGACCATCACTTGTCCAGGGGAGATAACTGGGGAGATAATGACCATCACTTGTCTAGGGGAGATAACTGGGGAGATAATGACCATCACTTGTCCAGGGGAGATAACTGGGGAGATAATGACTGTCACTTGTCCAGGGGAGATAATGACCACCACTTGTCCAGGGGAGATAATGACCATCACTTGTCCAGGGAAGATAACTGGGGAGATAATGACCATCACTTGTCTAGGGGAGATAACTGGGAGATAATGACCATCACTTGTCCAGGGGAGATAACTGGGGTGATAATGACCATCACTTGTCCAGGGGAGATAACTGGGGAGATAATGACCATCACTTGTCCAGGGGAGATAACTGGGGAGATAATGACCGTCACTTGTCCAGGGGAGATAACTGGGGAGATAATGACTGTCACTTGTCCAGGGGAGATAATGACCATCACTTGTCCAGGGGAGATAATGACCGTCACTTGTCCAGGGGAGATAACTGGGGAGATAATGACCGTCACTTGTCCAGGGGAGATAACTGGGGAGATAATGACCGTCACTTGTCCAGGGGAGATTACTGGGGAGATAATGACCGTCACTTATCCAGGGGAGATAATGACCATCACTTGTCCAGGGGAGATAACTGGGGAGATAATGACCATCACTTGTCCAGGGGTGATAACTGGGGAGATAATGACCATCACTTGTCTAGGGGAGATAACTGGGGAGATAATGACCATCACTTGTCCAGGGGAGATAACTGGGGAGATAATGACTGTCACTTGTCCAGGGGAGATAATGACCACTACTTGTCCAGGGGAGATAATGACCGTCACTTGTCCAGGGAAGATAACTGGGGAGATAATGACCATCACTTGTCTAGGGGAGATAACTGGGAGATAATGACCATCACTTGTCCAGGGGAGATAACTGGGGTGATAATGACCATCACTTGTCCAGGGGAGATAACTGGGGAGATAATGACCATCACTTGTCCAGGGGAGATAACTGGGGAGATAATGACCGTCACTTGTCCAGGGGAGATAACTGGGGAGATAATGACTGTCACTTGTCCAGGGGAGATAATGACCATCACTTGTCCAGGGGAGATAATGACCGTCACTTGTCCAGGGGAGATAACTGGGGAGATAATGACCGTCACTTGTCCAGGGGAGATAACTGGGGAGATAATGACCGTCACTTGTCCAGGGGAGATTACTGGGGAGATAATGACCGTCACTTATCCAGGGGAGATAATGACCATCACTTGTCCAGGGGAGATAATGACCGTCACTTGTCCAGGGGAGATAACTGGGGAGATAATGACCATCACTTGTCCAGGGGAGATAACTGGGGAGATAATGACCATCACTTGTCCAGGGGAGATAACTGGGGAGATAATGTCCATCACTTGTCCAGGGGAGATAACTGGGGAGATAATGACTGTCACTTGTCCAGGGGAGATAATGACCATCACTTGTCCAGGGGAGATAATGACTGTCACTTGTCCAGGGGAGATAACTGGGGAGATAATGACCGTCACTTGTCCAGGGGAGATAACTGGGGAGATAATGACCATCACTTGTCCAGGGGAGATAACTGGGGAGATAATGACTGTCACTTGTCCAGGGGAGATAATGACCATCACTTGTCCAGGGGATATAATGACCGTCACTTGTCCAGGGGAGATAACTGGGAGATAATGACCATCACTTGTCCAGGGGAGATAACTGGGGTGATAATGACCATCACTTGTCCAGGGGAGATAACTGGGGAGATAATGACCATCACTTGTCCAGGGGAGATAACTGGGGAGATAATGACCGTCACTTGTCCAGGGGAGATAACTGGGGAGATAATGACTGTCACTTGTCCAGGGGAGATAATGACCATCACTTGTCCAGGGGAGATAATGACCGTCACTTGTCCAGGGGAGATAACTGGGGAGATAATGACCATCACTTGTCTAGGGGAGATAACTGGGGAGATAATGACCATCACTTGTCCAGGGGAGATAACTGGGGAGATAATGACTGTCACTTGTCCAGGGGAGATAACTGGGGAGATAATGACCATCACTTGTCCAGGGGAGATAACTGGGGAGATAATGACCGTCACTTGTCCAGGGGAGATAACTGGGGAGATAATGACTGTCACTTGTCCAGGGGAGATAATGACCATCACTTGTCCAGGGGAGATAATGACCGTCACTTGTCCAGGGGAGATAACTGGGGAGATAATGACCGTCACTTGTCCAGGGGAGATAACTGGGGAGATAATGACCGTCACTTGTCCAGGGGAGATTACTGGGGAGATAATGACCGTCACTTATCCAGGGGAGATAATGACCATCACTTGTCCAGGGGAGATAACTGGGGAGATAATGACCATCACTTGTCCAGGGGAGATAACTGGGGAGATAATGACCATCACCTGTCCAGGGGAGATAACTGGGGAGATAATGACCATCACTTGTCCAGGGGAGATAACTGGGGAGATAATGACTGTCACTTGTCCAGGGGAGATAATGACCATCACTTGTCCAGGGGAGATAATGACCATCACTTGTCCAGGGGAGATAACTGGGGAGATAATGACCGTCACTTGTCCAGGGGAGATAACTGGGGAGATAATGACCGTCACTTGTCCAGGGGAGATTACTGGGGAGATAATGACCGTCACTTATCCAGGGGAGATAATGACCATCACTTGTCCAGGGGAGATAACTGGGGAGATAATGACCATCACTTGTCCAGGGGAGATAACTGGGGAGATAATGACCATCACCTGTCCAGGGGAGATAACTGGGGAGATAATGACCATCACTTGTCCAGGGGAGATAACTGGGGAGATAATGACTGTCACTTGTCCAGGGGAGATAATGACCATCACTTGTCCAGGGGATATAATGACTCTCTTGTCCAGGGGAGATAACTGGGGAGATAATGACCGTCACTTGTCCAGGGGAGATAACTGGGGAGATAATGACCGTCACTTATCCAGGGGAGATAATGACCGTCACTTGTCCAGGGGAGATAACCTTGGCTAGTAGTGCAGTGATATACTCAACAGGGTTCACTGTGGACCCAAAAATCAATGGCCCCTCCAGAGTTATCCCTGGTCAAAGGGAGATAACCTCAGACACTAGTCCAGGGGAGATGACCTCTGACACTAGTCCAGGGGAGATAACCTCAGTCACTAGTCCAAGGTATATAATAGCTTTAACCTCATTCACTAGTCCCTGGGAGATAAGGGCTGTCACTATTTCAAGAGGAAATAACATCAGCGACTAGCGTCCCTAGTCCAGGGGAGATAAGCTCAGTCAGTAGCCCAGGGGAGATAACCACATTCAGTAGCCAAGGGGAGATAACCACGCTCAGTGGTCTAGGGAGATGACCTTAGTCATTGATCCATTGGAAATTACCTCAGTCGATAGCCCCACGGGAGATAACCTCTGTCAGCAGTGTTCCCACCCATATTTCTTTCTGGGGGTTTTGGTACCCCCATGGTTTGAAAATTGGGGGTACAGCAGGATTTTTGAGGGTACAGTCAGGTTAGTATTTGAGGACCAGTTGAAAAATGTGTTGCTGCAAATTTCAATCATACTCTGAGAGTTGTATTGTGTTTCACTTTTCATTTTCAATAAAAACAAATGCACAGCTCAAATGCAATTACTATTCTTTATTTGTATAGCAAAGTTTGATCGATACACTTAATTAGACGTGATGCACAATGTCAATGTTGAAAGTTCTATTATAAGTAACAAACTGTAAAACAGACAAAATCAAACAGAATTTAAAGGGCTGATCTGGGTATTTGAATATAGCAGCCACTTCCTTTTGTTTTATGTTATTAAAACTAATTCCTGAAACCTTACCTTAATTTAATGCATTCTGGATTAATACTTATTGATTTAAGGAAAGCTAAGATAGATTGCATCTCATTCTTTTCAACAACACTCACATTAACCATAAATGAACCTGGATTATATATTACATGTTTATTGGAAATACATTAAATTTCTTCTGGACATTTACTTTAGCAGCGGTCATGTAATTGATTTGTTTTGCATTTTGTTTAGCAATCACGTGTTCTTTTGTGTCTTGGTGCCGTAATAGTGCTGATCTTGGAAAGTTTGACATTTCTTTTATAAAGGGAGATTTTGAGTCTTGATTAGGCCTTGATTAGGCCTATGTCTTTTACAAACATTGCAATACATGTATGAAATGTTTTTGCTGTCGCCGTCATCCTCAGCAACCTCGCCGGTCCAAAGCCAATCAAACTCCCCCAGCCATTTCGTCTGAAAACGTTTGATCTTCTTTGGCTTGGGGAATACGGGACATTTTTGCCGTTGATGTTGCCATCACTGTTACTGACTGCAAGTCGTAATCGCTTGCCATGCGAGTGCTGCGGTTTTAAAAAACCCTTGTTCACCATAGCAGCCATTTTGGTTTAGTCTCGATCATTTACGCGCTTTACATCGCGAGTGATGCACTGATAAAGAATTCAAACGCTTGAAAGATCGAGCTGTTTACGGAGAAAACCCTGAAGTTTTACTAGTTTTAAAATCATTCGGAGCAGCGATTTTTACCGTGCCTATAGTCTTAAATAATATCAAGATTTGAAGAAGTTCTAAATACAAATTTAACCAATATTTCCTGCGATATTTGCACATTTTAGCGCGTGCAAGTCATGCATGGAGACAAAAATATGTACATGATTTTTGTAGAATGAGCGTGAATCACGCATGTTTCTACATGAATGGGAACACTGTGTCAGTAGTCCAAGGGCGATACTCTCAGACACTAGTCTAGGGGAGATAACCTCTGTCAGTAGTCCAACTGAGATAATCTCAGACACTAGTCGAGGGGAGATAACCTCTGTCAGTAGTCCAAAGGAGATACTCTCAGACACTAGTCTAGGGGAGATAACCTCTGTCAGTAGTCCAAGGGTGATAATCTCAGACACTAGTCCAGGGGAGATAACCTCTGTCAGTAGTCCAAGGGAGATAATCTCAGACACTAGTCTAGGGGAGATAACCTCTGTCAGTAGTCCAAGGGCGATACTCTCAGACACTAGTCTAGGGGAGATAACCTCTGTCAGTAGTCCAACTGAGATAATCTCAGACACTAGTCTAGGGGAGATAACCTCTGTCAGTAGTCCAAGGGCGATACTCTCAGACACTAGTCTAGGGGAGATAACCTCTGTCAGTAGTCCAAGGGAGATAATCTCAGACACTAGTCTAGGGGAGATAACCTCTGTCAGTAGTCCAAGGGTGATAATCTCAGACACTAGTCTAGGGGAGATAACCTCTGTCAGTAGTCCAAGGGTGATAATCTCAGACACTAGTCTAGGGGAGATAACCTCTGTCAGTAGTCCAAGGGTGATAATCTCAGACACTAGTCCAGGGGAGATAACCTCTGTCAGTAGTCCAAGGGAGATAATCTCAGACACTAGTCCAGGGGAGATAACCTCTGTCAGTAGTCCAAGGGAGATAATCTCAGACACTAGTCTAGGGGAGATAACCTCTGTCAGTAGTCCAAGGGAGATAATCTCAGACACTAGTCCAGGGGAGATAACCTCTGTCAGTAGTCCAAAGGAGATAATCTCAGACACTAGTCCAGGGGAGATAACCTCTGTCAGTAGTCCAACTAGGTGCCTTCAGCATGCTTCAGTGAGGTAGCACCATAAAGTCAGCATCAGTTCCGGACTATCACAAGGAGATGAACATAAGCATACCGCAACCTCCCAAAATACATACTCGTGCATCTCACGCATGCATCTTGCACACAAGGGAAGTCGTCCTTAAATGACCTAAGCTGTTGATAGGACAATATCAAACCAAACCAGCAAAGGTTGATGCTGCTATTGTATTGTACAGGGTGAAGACCGCCGTGTCAATCCCTGCTATGTTATTGTACAGGGTGAAGACTGCCGTGTCAATCCCTGCTATGGTATTGTACAGGGTGAAGACTGCCTTGTCAATCCCTGCTATGGTATTGTACAGGGTGAAGACTGCCATGTCAATCCCTGCTTTGGGATAGCAGCTTTTGTAACGGATGAATAGGGTCTCTGGTATCTTAAAAGCCATTTTTATGCCGTATTCAAGGTTTTCTCCAAAGTTGTAAATTATGTAAAAACCACTATTTCACTGTGCTGATGTCCAGAAGTAATAGATTTGTTTCCCTATTGGAATTCAACCTATTGTCCAATATATTATAGTTTTGGATATTCAAAACTGAAATAGACATCTAGACATTAGGATGATGAAAATGTCAAATTAAGACAAAGCAAAATAAAACCAGTGTGACCAAAAACACCCAGTTCTCCCACTATAAAACCGCACAAATAAGTCATTGTGACAAGTTCTAGAGACATTGTGTGTCAAGGTATTTGAATTTGCAGTCGCAAAAAATTCTCATTTATTTTTTTCAGAGAAAATTTAAACACTCACTGTACTTTCAATAGCCTGGAGATTGAATGAATTCTGAGAATGCACAAATGTCTTCCCCGTTATCAGGTCATGCAATTTGTGTGTAATTCATCGTGATGCACGGATGAACAGATAGCAGTGCAATAAAATTAAATCAGAAAACAGGAAGAATGTTCCTTAAAGGCAGGTATAAATCAGATGAGTATCTGCGTGTATCTTTGTGGACACGTGAAGAAATCTGCCCTTACTGATAAGAGAAGTATATGCCACAATACGAATGTTGTCACATGATCAGGTTTGTTGGTTTGTTATGTTGTTGTCTGTTCATTGATGGCGTGGACTGGCAGGTGTTCTGTCCTATAATCGAAAATGAAAACTAAACAAATATTTTAATATTAATCTCACATGCTATCTGATCAATTTTTAAATTTTTGAATGTAAAGTACAGAAAGTTTTATGTTTGTAATCATTGCTGATAATTCAAAAAGTTTATAATTCCATTTGAGTTTACTTAAATCTTACCAGTATACTGTATTGCCCTGTTGAACATCCCTGCTAGCCCAGGTGTGGTTTTGGGGCTACTTGGCCAGGTGTGGTTGGTGTTTTTTCGGGGCTTCATGGCCAGGTGTGATGAGGGGCTACATGGCTAGGTGTGGTTGGTGTGGTTTGGGGGCTTCATGGCTAGGTGTGGTTGGTGTGGTTTGGGGGCTACATGGCCAGGTGTGGTTGGTGTGGTTTGGGGGCTACATGGCCAGGTGTGGTTGGTGTGGTTTGGGGGCTACATGGCCAGGTGTGGTTGGTGTGGTTTGGGGGCTACATGGCCAGGTGTGGTTGGTGTGGTTCAGGGGCTGTATGGCTAGGTGTGGTTGGTGTGGTTTGGGGGCTACATGGCCATGGTGTGATGGGGGCTACATGGCAAGGTGTGGTTGGTGTGGTTTGGGGGCTACATGGCTAGATGTGGTTGGTTTGGTTTGGGGGCTTCATGGCCAGGTGTGGTTGGTGTGGTTCAGGGGCTTCATGGCAAGGTGTGGTTGGTGTGGTTTGGGGGCTTCATGGTTAGGTGTGGTTGGTGTGGTTCGGGGGCTTCATAGCCAGGTGTGGTTGGTGTGGTTTGGGGGCTACATGGCCAGGTGTGATGGGGACTACATGGCAAGGTGTGGTTGTTGTGGTTTGGGGGCTACATGGCCAGGTGTGGTTGTTGTGGTTTGGGGGCTACATGGCCAGGTGTGGTTGGTGTAGTTTGGGGGCTTCATGGCCAGGTGTGGTTGGTGTGGTTTGGGGGCTACATGGCCATGGTGTGATGGGGGCTACATGGCAAGGTGTGGTTGGTGTGGTTTGGGGGCTACATGGCTAGATGTGGTTGGTTTGGTTTGGGGGCTTCATGGCCAGGTGTGATTGGTGTGGTTTGGGGGCTACATGGCCAGGTGTGGTTGGTGTAGTTTGGGGGCTTCATGGCTAGGTGTGGTTGGTGTGGTTTGGGGGCTACATGGCCAGGTGTGGTTGGTGTGGTTTGGGGGCTACATGGCCAGGTGTGGTTGGTGTGGTTTGGGGGCTACATGGCCAGGTGTGGTTGGTGTGGTTTGGGGGCTACATGGCCAGGTGTGGTTGGTGTGGTTCAGGGGCTGTATGGCTAGGTGTGGTTGGTGTGGTTCGGGGGCTACATGGCCAGGTGTGGTTTGGGGGCTACATGGCTAGGTGTGGTTGGTGTGGTTTGGGGGCTACATGGCCAGGTGTGGTTGGTGTGGTTCGGGGGCTTCATGGCTAGGTGTGGTTGGTGTGGTTTTGGTGCTTCATGGCAAGGTGTGGTGGGGGGCTACATGGCCAGGTGTGGTTGGTGTGGTTCAGGGGCTTCATGGCAAGGTGTGGTTGGTGTGGTTTGGGGGCTTCATAGTTAGGTGTGGTTGGTGTGGTTCGGGGGCTTCATAGCCAGGTGTGGTTGGTGTGGTTTGGGGGCTACATGGCCAGGTGTGATGGGGACTACATGGCCAGGTGTGGTTGTTGTGGTTTGGGGGCTACATGGCCAGGTGTGGTTGGTGTGGTTTGGGGGCTACATGGCCAGGTGTGGTTGGTGTGGTTTGGGGGCTACATGGCCAGGTGTGGTTGGTGTGGTTCAGGGGCTGTATGGCTAGGTGTGGTTGGTGTGGTTCGGGGGCTACATGGCCAGGTGTGGTTTGGGGGCTACATGGCTAGGTGTGGTTGGTGTGGTTTGGGGGCTACATGGCCAGGTGTGGTTGGTGTGGTTCGGGGGCTTCATGGCTAGGTGTTGTTGGTGTGGTTTTGGTGCTTCATGGCAAGGTGTGGTGGGGGGCTACATGGCCAGGTGTGGTTGGTGTGGTTCAGGGGCTTCATGGCAAGGTGTGGTTGGTGTGGTTTGGGGGCTTCATGGTTAGGTGTGGTTGGTGTGGTTCGGGGGCTTCATAGCCAGGTGTGGTTGGTGTGGTTTGGGGGCTACATGGCCAGGTGTGATGGGGACTACATGGCCAGGTGTGGTTGTGGTTTGGGGGCTACATGGCCAGGTGTGGTTGTTGTGGTTTGGGGGCTACATGGCCAGGTGTGGTTGGTGTGGTTTGGGGGCTACATGGCCAGGTGTGGTTGGTGTGGTTCAGGGGCTACATGGCCAGGTGTGGTTGGTGTGGTTCAGGGGCTGTATGGCTAGGTGTGGTTGGTGTGGTTCGGGGGCTACATGGCCAGGTGTGGTTTGGGGGCTACATGGCCAGGTGTGGTTGGTGTGGTTCGGGGGCTTCATGGCTAGGTGTGGTTGGTGTGGTTTTGGTGCTTCATGGCAAGGTGTGGTGGGGGGCTACATGGCCAGGTGTGGTTGGTGTGGTTCAGGGGCTTCATGGCAAGGTGTGGTTGGTGTGGTTTGGGGGCTTCATGGTTAGGTGTGGTTGGTGTGGTTCGGGGGCTTCATAGCCAGGTGTGGTTGGTGTGGTTTGGGGGCTACATGGCCAGGTGTGATGGGGACTACATGGCCAGGTGTAGTTGTTGTGGTTTGGGGGCTACATGGCCAGGTGTGGTTGTTGTGGTTTGGGGGCTACATGGCCAGGTGTGGTTGGTGTAGTTTGGGGGCTTCATGGCCAGGTGTGGTTGGTGTGGTTTGGGGGCTACATGGCCATGGTGTGATGGGGGCTACATGGCAAGGTGTGGTTGGTGTGGTTTGGGGGCTACATGGCTAGATGTGGTTGGTTTGGTTTGGGGGCTTCATGGCCAGGTGTGGTTGGTGTGGTTCAGGGGCTTCATGGCAAGGTGTGGTTGGTGTGGTTTGGGGGCTTCATGGTTAGGTGTGGTTGGTGTGGTTCGGGGGCTTCATAGCCAGGTGTGGTTGGTGTGGTTTGGGGGCTACATGGCCAGGTGTGATGGGGACTACATGGCAAGGTGTGGTTGTTGTGGTTTGGGGGCTACATGGCCAGGTGTGGTTGTTGTGGTTTGGGGGCTACATGGCCAGGTGTGGTTGGTGTAGTTTGGGGGCTTCATGGCCAGGTGTGGTTGGTGTGGTTTGGGGGCTACATGGCCATGGTGTGATGGGGGCTACATGGCAACGTGTGGTTGGTGTGGTTTGGGGGCTACATGGCTAGATGTGGTTGGTTTGGTTTGGGGGCCTCATGGCCAGGTGTGATTGGTGTGGTTTGGGGGCTACATGGCCAGGTGTGGTTGGTGTAGTTTGGGGGCTAATTGGCCAGGTGTGGTTGGTGTGGTTTGGGGCCTACATGGCCAGGTGTGGTTGGTGTGGTTTGGAGGCTACATGGCCAGGTGTGGTTGGTGTAGTTTGGGGGCTTATTGGTCAGGAGTGGTTGGTTTGGTTTTGGGACTACATGGCCAGGTGTGGTTGGTGTAGTTTTGGGACTACATGGCCAGGTGTGGTTTTGAGGCTACATCTCCAGGTGTGGTTTGGGGACCTTCTTCAGGTTGTCAGGATCCATTGATTGTCATGCACCTTGTATAAACATTTCAACAATTTTCACATCTGCTTTAAAACCACTGAACTGATTTTGATGAAATTTTACAGAAAGATTCAATGGCATAAAAAGAAGTAAAATTGTGAAGTATTTGGTCTCAATCTCCCTTGATCTCTTGAAAGTGTCAAATTGACTAAACTTTCAACAATCTTCTTCACACTCAGATGTGTCAGAATCTATAGCACACAACAGAAATAGGAAGGTCTTCAGGTACTTTAATCAAAATTGTAAAATTCATTACCCTGGGCATCACATTCACCCTTTGGGAGTTGGTAAAGGTTACAATAGTTTATATTGGAAAATTTGGACCAGGTGAGCTTATGCCATAGCGCCGCGCAGCATCCTTTCTTCTTCTGTAGGAATCAAAGGATTTGGTCCATATTTACTCTGATCCTTCCTTGGGTGAAGGGGAACCAAATGTGTATATGGTGGGGCCTTGAAAATTCTGTAGAAATGTAGAATATTTTTCAATATCTTCAGCCATATCCAAATGAGTAATACAGGTCTGTTTGACCTCTTGTAGGAAATATTTTGTTTCTTTTCAGTTTGAAATTTTTCTAACTTAGACTATCAGGATGGGTGCCATTTTAAGAATATTGATATATTGACCGGCATCCCCAGGGAGGGGCAGGGCCAACAGAGGTCATAGTGGCTGAAATTTCAACAAACCTCTTCATCACACTCGGATATGCCTGAATCTAGCACTCTTCAGAAATGGGAGGTGGAAAAGTTTTAATATAGTTTATATATATAGTATTAATAGTATTAGAAATGTTACAAGAATCTATTCCTTTATGTCTTTGAGGTTGATGTTTTTTTTTGTATTATCTAATAATTATATGAGGTGGAAAAGTTTAACCCTTAGAGCGCTATATACCATATAGTACTTATTGGCCCTCAGTGCTGAATTTGTTTAATATAGTTTATATTTCTAGGTCACCTGAGACAAAGTCTTAAGTGACCTATTCTAATCGCCTTTTGTCCGTCGCCGTGCGTCGTGCGTCCGTAAACAATTTACATTTTCGACGTCTTCTCCAAAACCCCTAAACCAAATTCAATGAAATTTGGCTGGAAGCTTCTATGGCTAAAGGTCAACCAAAATTGTGAATTATACGGTCCCCACCCCCCAGGGGCCTGAGGAGTGGGGCTAAAATGGGTCAAATTGACTAAAATTTAAAAAATCTTCTTCTCTACTCTCAGATATGGTGGAATCAAACACTCTTCATAGATGGAAGGGTCTTAAGGTGCTTTTCCAAAATTGTGAATTTCATGACCCAGGGGTTTCACGTTTGCCCCTGGGGAGGGGCTAAACTTTACTATAGTTTATTTAGGGAAATCACATTTTTGACTTTAATTTATTTTATTTCTATTGGAATTCATTCTAATTTTGTAAACATTGTCAGCATGGGATGACAGTTTGATGGCATGCACATGTTGGCCCTGACTGACCCCCAGGGGCTGATGGGCGGGGCTAAAAAGGGCCAAATTGACTGAAATTTCACAAATCTTCTTCTCTACTCTCAGATATGATAGAATCAAATACACTTCATAGATGGCTGAGTTTGAAGGTTCTTTACCAAAATTGTGAATTTCATGACCCTGGGGTCTCAAGTTTGCCGCTGGGGTGGGGCTAAACTTTACTATAGTTTATATAGGGATATAACATTTTTGACTTTTATTTGTTTTATTTCTATTGGAATTCGTTCTAATTTTGTAACCATTGTCAGCATGGGATGACAGTTTGATGGCATGCACATGTTGGCCCTGACTGACCCCCAGGGGCTGATGGGCAGGGCTTAAAAGGGCCAAATTGACTAAAATTTCACAAATCTTCTTCTCTACTCTCAGATATGATAGAATCAAATACACTTCATAGATGGCTGAGTTTGAAGGTGCTTTACCAAAATTGTGAATTTCATGACCCTGGGGTCTCAAGTTAGCCCCTGGGGCGGGGGTAAACTTTACTATAGTTTATATAGGGAAATAACATTTTTGACTTTTATTTGTTTTATTTGTTTTGGAATTCATTCTAATTTTGTAAACATTGTCAGCATGGGATGACAGTTTGATGGCATGCACATGTTGGCCCTGACTGACCCCCCGGGGCTGATGGACGGGGCTAAAAAGGGTCAAATTGACTGAAATTTCAAAAATCTTCTTTTTAAATTTTAAATTTCATGACCCTGGGGAGGGGGTAAATTTTACTATAGTTTATATAGGGAAATCACATTTTTGACTGATTTGTTTTGATTTCTATTGTAATTCATTCTGGTTAACATTTTCAGCATGGAATGAAGGTGTGATAATATGCATATGTTGGTCCTGACTGACCCCTAGGGGCTGATGGGGGGGGGGGGGGGGGGGGGGGGGGGGGGGGGGGGGGGGGGCAAAAAGGGTCAATTAAATAAACTGAAATATTTCAAATCACAGGTGACCGTTAAGGCCCATGGGCCTCTTGTTTTCAAAAGTGAGCTTAATCAATTTTCTGTTGACCCACCTGATATGATCAAATTAATTTATAAAGAAACAAAATGACCTCCCATATAGGTAGTCTGCCAAGGTGTTCATCACACCAACATTAGCAGACATTACCTGAGTACAATAGATAAAAATCTACAATTAACACAGCTAATTACAAAGATTTACTAATGTCTCTATCTGAATCCTCATTAATTAGATGATGTTACTAAAATCTATGGGCCTGTGGCTGTATTCCCAAATAATCCATTGACTGGGAATACTTCAGATTTACAAGTTATCTCCCTTTGACCAAGCCTCGTTTACTTGTTCAAATGTTATTTGTTTCTGATGTAAGACCATTATTTGTAGATGATGAATAGGTACTTGTATAACTTATGTAAATATATTGGGATTAATTCCCCTGTGTTACTGGGATGTCCTGTGAGGATTTACTTGTCCGTTCCTTGTATCGGCACAGTGCAGGGTAGGGCTAGTTTAATAAACCTCTATGTCAGATACTTCGCCTTGAACGATATCAAAGAGCAAAAATTGTTTCTGAATCTTTGTTATTGCATTAGCAATTTTCTCCATGCAGAAAAGTGTATTGACATTCGGAGGGAGTGGTGAAATGTATTTGGGACATATAGGGATATACACACGCTTCATTACACGAGACGATCACAAACTAGTCACTCGGAAGATTTCCATTTTCGTAATGCTATTGTATTCTCTATGGTTAAAGCCACAGACGGTCGGTGGTAGCACAGGAGTAAATATCTATTCATGTGAGTTCAACAAATGTGTGACATAATTCTACACATTTGAGGTTTGCCAGATGATATTGTGAACATATCTGCTGCATTTAATGGATATTTATAAATACAATGTCATTTTAACAGCAGGAAAATAAAAGGTGCATAGCTTGGGGCAGGAATTAAACTGGTGTGTGTATGTTTACCTATGGTGATCAGAGTTCTATGGATATGATTTAGGATTGTATAGTGTTTAGTTTTCATATTGTAATCAGTCTTAATTGTGATCAATTCTTAATGACCTGAAACAGTCTTCAAGTTGCAAGAGTCATATCACTGGAATACACAAAAGTTTAACACTGTTCAAATACACAAAATTTTACACTGTTCAAATACACAAAATTTTACACTGTTCAAATACACAAAAGTTTAACACTGTTCAAATACACAAAAGTTTACACTGTTCAAATACACAAAAGTTTACACTGTTCAAATACACAAAAGTTTAACACTTCAAATACACAAAAGTTTACACTGTTCAAATACTCAAAAGTTTACACTGTTCAAATACACAAAAGTTTACACTGTTCAAATACACAAAAGTTTACACTGTTCAAATACACAAAAGTTTAACACTTCAAATACACAAAAGTTTACACTGTTCAAATACACAAAAGTTTTACACTGTTCAAATTCACAAAAGTTTACACTGTTCAAATTCACAAAAGTTTACACTGTTCAAATTCACAAAAGTTTACACTGTTCAAAAATTTACACTGTTCAAAGTGTACACTGTGCAAATACACAAAAGTTTGCACCAATTACATACAAAAGTTTATGCCACTCACATACTAAAGTTTATGCCACTCACATACGTAAGATTATGCCACTCGCATACAAAAGTTTACAGCACTCACAAAAGTTTATGCCACTCACATACAAAAGTTTACAGCACTCACAAAAGTTTATGCCACTCACACACAAAAGTTTACACCTCACATACAAAAGTTTACACCACTCACATACGAAAGTTTACACCACTCACATACAAAAGTTTACACCTCGCATACAAAAGTTTACACCACTCACACACAAAAGTTTACACCACTCACACACAAAAGTTTACACCACTCACATACTCACATTTTTAGCCCACCATCATCAGATGGTGGGCTGTTCAAATCGCCCTGCGTCCGTGGTCCGTGGTCCGTCCGTCCGTCCCTCCGTCCGTAAACAATTCTTGTTATCGCTATTTCTCAGAAAGTACTGAAGGGATCTTTCTCAAATTTCATATGTAGGTTCCCCTTGGTGCCTAGTTATGCATATTGCATTTTGAGACCAATCGGAAAACAACATGGCCGACAGGCAGCCATCTTGGAATTTGACAATTGAAGTTTGTTATCGCTATTTCTGAGAAAGTACTGAAGGGATCTTTCTCAAATTTCATATGTAGGTTCCCCTTGGTGCCTTGTTATGCATATTGCGTTTTGAGACCAATCGGAAAACAACATGGCCGACAAGCAGCCATCTTGGATTTTGACAATTGAAGTTTGTTATCGCTATTTCTGAGAAAGTGCTGAAGGGATCTTTCTCAAATTTCATATGTAGGTTCCCCTTGGTGCCTAGTTATGCATATTGCGTTTTGAGACCAATCGGAAAACAACATGGCCGACAGGCAGCCATCTTGGATTTTGACGATTGAAGTTTGTTATCGCTATTTCTGAGAATGTACTGAAGGGATCTTTCTCAAATTTCATATGAAGGTTCCCCTTGGTGCCTAGTTATGCATATTGCGTTTTGAGACCAATCGGATAACAACATGGCCGACAGGCAGCCATCTTGGATTTTGACGATTGAAGTTTGTTATCGCTATTTCTGAGAATGTACTGAAGGGATCTTTCTCAAATTTCATATGAAGGTTCCCCTTGGTGCTAGTTATGCATATTGTAGTTTGAGACCAATCAGAAAACAACATGGCCGACAGGCAGCCATCTTGGATTTTGACAATTGAAGTTTGTTATCACTATTTCAGAGAAAGTACTGAATGGATCTTTCTGAAATTTCATATGTAAGTTTCCCTTGGTGCCTCGTTATGCATATTGCGTTTTGAGACCAATCTGAAAACAACATGGCCGACAGGCAGCCATCTTGGATTTTGACAATTGAAGTTTGTTATCACTATTTCTGAGAAAGTACTGAAGGGATCTTTCTCAAATTTCATATGTAAGTTCCCCTTGGTGCCTCTTTATGCTTATTGCATTTTGAGACCAATCTGAAAATAACATGGCCGACAGGCAGCCATCTTGGATTTTGACAATTGAAGTTTGTTATCGCTATTTCTGAGAAAGCACTGAAGAGATCTTTCTTAAATTTCATAAGTAGGTTCCCCTTGGTGCCTCTTTATGCTTATTGCATTTTGAGATCAATTGGAAAACAATATGGCCGACAGACCGCCATCTTGGATTTTGACAATTGAAGTTTGTTATCTCTATTTCTCAAAGTACTGAATGGATCTTTCTCAAATTTCATAAGTAGGTTCCCCTTGGTCCCTTGTATTGCATTTTTGGACCAGTCTGTCCTGAAAACAACCTGGCAAACAAACAGCCATTATCGTTAAATCTCAAATTTCTTATATAGCTAGGATTCCCTTGTTTGAAAAGTACTGTCGGGATGTCTCAATTTGCACAGATTAGTAAAATGAAGGGAAAAGTAGAGAAAAGATCAATCTGACATGGAACTTACGAAGATCATTCAATGGTGGGCGCCAAGATCCCTCTGGGATCTCTTGTCATGTGTAAATCATACATTTATTAGCTCACCTGGTCCGAAAGACCAAGGTGAGCTTATGCCATACCGTGGCGTCTGTCCGTCTGTCTGTCCATCTGTCCGTCGTCCGTCCGTCAACAATTGACTTATTTGACTTCTTCCTAACCGCTGATTGGAATTAAAACAAATTTGGTCAGAAGCATCCCTATGGGTAGGGGACTAAAAATTGTACAAATGATGGGGCTGACCCCCTGGGGGCCTCTCGGGTGGGGCCAAAAGGGGTCAATTTGGCTATATTGATATAAACGACTTCTTCTCTGAAACTGAGCAAAGGATATTGCTCCTATTTGCCTGGAAGCATCACTATGGGGTGGGGATTCCAAATTTTACAAATGGTGGTGCTGACCCCCTAGGGGCCTGAGGGGCGGGGCCAAAATGGGTCAATATAGCTTTATTGATATTAACAACTTCTTCTCTGGAACCGAGCAATGGATATCACTCATATTTGCCTGGTAGCATCACTTTGGGGTGGGGATTCAAAATTGTACAAATGATGGGACTGACCCCCCTAGGGGCCTGAGGGGCGGGGCCAAAATGGATCAATATAGCTATATTGATAATACCAACTTCTTCTCTGAAACCGAGCAATGGATATCGCTCATATTTGCCTGGTAGCATTACTTTGGGGTGGGGATTCAAAATTGTACAAATGATGGGGCTGACCCCCAGGGGCCTGAGGGGCGGGGCCAAATGTGGTCAATTGGGCTATATTGATACAAACGACTACTTTTCTGAAACCGAGCAATGGATATCGCTAATATTTGTCTGGAAGCATTACTATTGGTGAGGATTCAAAATTGTACAAATGATGGGACTGACACCCTGGGGGTCTGAGGGGCGGGGCCAAAAAGGGTCAATTTGGCTATATTGATATGAACAACTTCTCCTCTGAAACCAAGCAATAGATGTTGTTCATATTTGACTGTGAGCATCCCTTTTGGGTCAGGATTCAAAATTGTGGGCCAACCTCCCTGGGGGCTGAGGGGCGGGGCCAAAAGGGGTCAATTTGGCTGAATTGATATGAATAACTTCTTCTCTGAAGCTTACCAATGGATATAGCTCATATTTGACTTGTAGCATCCTTTTGGGTAGGGATTCAAAATTTTATAAAGGAAGGAACTGACCCCATGGGGGCAGAGGGTCAAAAGGAGTCAATTGGTTTAAACAACTTCTTTTCTGAAACTAAGCAATGGATATCACTCACATTTGTGTGGTAGCATCCCTATGGGGTTTCGTCAAAAGTCAATTTCATTTCATGGATTAATGCATTTTTTGGCATAAAAACCTCCATACCCATATAAAATACCTATGATATACTTACATAGCAATACCAGTGACAAATATACTTAATCATCATTCTTGTTTCATATCTCACGAAAACCAGGTGAGTGATACAGGCCCTCTGGGCCTCTTGTATTTCGTGTGGGGAGATATTCATCTGTAAATCATGCATTTGTATTTCGTGTGGGAAATATTTTTGCATTAATACACAAGGAGTGTCAATTGCAAATTCAAATCCTTCCCAGTTATTTGTAAAAAAAAATAGCACGTTTTAATGGTGATCAAGCTCTCTGTTATCGATATAGGAGTCTGGCATTGTCCATGATTTTAATATAGATCATAATTCATGAATTTAAAGTCATTCCTTGATCAGCATTCACAAAGTCATGTATTCCCAAATATGTCTCAAGAGGTAAGTTTGCAAAATAAAGTATATGTGATATCTTAGAGATTACTGGGGCGTTAAAACAGAGAAACACACCTTGTTTTGAATAAGATCAGCAATAAATGTTAATTGCAGCCCGGATCATGGTTTTAGGTCTGCCTGTATGCATTTGAATCTTGGTATTCTTCTCATGTCACTTGTATGTTTGTAGTTATGTATAAGATTGCAGAAAATAGCCTTAGAGCCTTATCTCCAGATAAGGAAGGCAGTCATTCAGAATCATGTCCTATTCCATTAATGAGAAATTCAGCCTGGGGAGGATATGATATCATTTCATCCACAGAATGAAATTACCAGGGTTGTAGAGATATATCAGATATGTTTTAGAGAAAAAAAATGTTAAAGTGAAGTTACCACAATAGCCAGTTACCCATGATATGGGGCAGTATCTTTAAAACTGCTAGTTACCCATAATGCCTGCCTGTGTCCTTTATTTAATTAGGTCATACAGGTAACACTTTGTAAATTGCTAGTTACCCATAATGCCTGTCTGTGTCCTTTATTTAATTAGGTCATACAGGTAAAACTTTGTAAATTGCTAGTTACCCATAATGCCTGTCTGTATCCTTTATTTAATTAGGTCAGACAGGTAGAACTTTGTAAATTGCCTCATCAAGTAAGTAGGGCATTTAACTAAATGCCATTTTTCTGCTTTGTTTTTATCATAAAGGCGGGTTTGAAAAGTTTTCAGCTAATTATTTGCTTGTAGGCACTAACTCAATCAGGCGATGAGGTATTTTGATGATAAGATTGGTGTTGTACTGGAAATCATATCCTAGACTATAAGTTTTATACAAAAAGAACAGCTGAGTCATTAAAATGCTTATATACATTTTGTAGTATAACCTTGCCTTACCTGGTGTCATTGGGACCAAAACATGTTGCTGGATTGCAGATGTTTCTTGTTCAGAACAGGTTGGTAAGCCAGGGAATTGAACAATAAGTTAGTACATACAATTTGCATCAATAAAAAAAGTGATATAATTTACTAGTTTGATTAAGAGGGGAAAGTTATGTTGAAGCTATTTTTAGGTTAATTGGAAAAATTGTCAAAGCTTCCTTTGGATAATCTGTAAAAGCTGGGTGGGAAAAAGTGTAAAAGCTTTCTGGGACAGTGTCAAAGCGTGTGTGGATAAACTGTCAAAGCTTGCTGGGACAAACTGTCAAAGTTTGTGTGGATAAACTAGCTGTGAAAGCTTGTTGGGACAAACTGACAAAGCTTGTTGGGACAAACTGACAAAGCTTGCTGGGACAAAGTGTCAAAGCTTATTGGGACAAACTAACAAAGCTTGCTGGGACAAAGTGTCAAAGCTTATTGGGACAAACTGACAAAGCGTGCTGGTACAAACTGACAAAGCTTGCTGGGACAAACTGTCAAAGCATGCTGGGACAAACTGACAAAGCTTTTTGGGACAAAGTGTCAAAGCTTGTTGGGACAAAGTGTCAAAGCTTGCAGGGATTATAAACTGACATAGCTCCTGAGGCAGACTGTCAAAGCTTGCTGGGACAAACTGTTAACGCTGGCATTGACAGGGATTGGTTTAGACAAGGGCTGGTTTAGTCAGGTTATACTGTTATTGTCTTATGTATGAACCTTTAAATCTGAAATTTAGAAGAGATTGAAATCCTCCCTTACATCAAAGATTTTCTTGTTGATTCACTGTAATTGGTTCAAGGACAATAACCTTGTAAATTTATTGTATTCTTCAGAAAAGTTTCAAGGTATGGGTAAAAACGAAATGTAATTAATTTCAATGAATTTTTGGTAATTATTTTTATGTTGCATGCAAAGCTAAGCCAATCAGAGGAGATTAATTCTGATGAAGATATTTATTAGAAACACGCTGTGTCAAATTAGAAATCCTATTTTAGGTTCCTGACAAAATGGCATAAGTTATATAAAGTTAAGTTGAAAAATGTTCAGTTGAAGGTTGCTTGGATAAAATAAAGAACTCATTTCATACTTTTTGTCATCATGGCTGACTTTATATGTTAAATACAGACAGAGATCGCCTGAGAGACACAATTTTATTTTCTGTGAAAATAATTTTTTTAGGTATTGATTGATGAAGTTAGCATGTACGAATTAGACAATTCTTTTTGAGTTATTATTTCTTAATACTGATGCTTTTTGTCATGCAGAAAATTCTTAAAATATACAAGTTGTTTATAAAGACGGATTTCGCAAATGTTTCAACGTCTATCAAACTTCATTGTCAGGATGATTTTTGACCTATAAAGTTAATAAATCTCGGGTAAATTCAATTTGTTGATTGCAAAAACCGATTGGTTGAAACAGATTCTCAAATTCTCCAGGACATGCGATCACAAGAGGAATGTATTCAGACTTTTAAACATAGAAAACACAGTTACTTGTATTTGATAACAGCTTTTCTTCTATATCCAGAAAATAATTTTATAAGTGATTTATTTTTACCTTGATTTTAACAATTTCATCAAATATTATCAATATAAAAATACCTGTTAATTAATGCTGGCAGTAAAATGTTTGGTCTGAAGAATAAATTTATGTGCTATTATATTAGTTCAGTGTTTGGGAAATTCTGAATCAATTTGGAGGAGCAGTTATTCTTTCAGATTGCAGGTGGTTTTTTTTTCATCACCATGATTAAATATTTAAAAAAAAAAAGTACGAATGTAACAGTGACTTTGACCTAAAAACCCTGACAGTCAAACTTGTCAGAGATATTACGATCCTAAATAAGAGTCTGAAGTTTGATGAAAATCCAACAAAGGAAGCTGATAGAGTGGTGAAAAGGTCTAGAATTGTAACAGTGACCTTGAACTTGACCAAACAACCCTGAAACTCGAACTTGTCCATGATATTGTTGTCCTTTATAATTGTGTGATCGAAATTCCTCAAGGAACAAAGCCTCCAGAGCACCAAAATGATTTTCTAAAAATAGTAAGTGACCTTGACCCAACAATAGATATCATGGTCCTTGATTAATGTGTGAAGTTTGATGAAAATCCTTCAGGGAATGTCAAGTCATTAGAGTGCTGATATTGAATATTTAAAAAAAAAGTACATACATATGTAACAGTGACCTTGACCCAACAAACCTTGCACCTTGAACTTGTTCAAAATGTTAATGGCCCTTTTTAATTGTGCTTTTTATCAAAATCCTTCAAGGAATGAAATGGCTAGAGCAATGACCGTTTTAATCTTTGGTGTTTTGTACAAACATAATAAACACAGACTGGGGGGAAGAAACAGGACGTAATATACGAAATCCCTGAGCATTTATGGACAGGATGGAGAGTACACGCTGCTGTCTGTAGACTGTCATTGACCAGATGATCTTTATAAAGTGTTACATGAAAGGGTTTGTATTCATGAAGAAAACTCCTAGATTTTATTCACAAATGTTTATTCACAGAACCCCCCCCCCCCCCTCCTTCTCCTTGGCATTCGTTGGCCTATATTTCTAGGACAATCAGATATTTGCTGTAAGAAATTTACTTGTCATGGTTTAGGAAGTATTCATGCTTCAGGAAACTCGTGACAGTCATCCTGTTGTAGCTTATCTTTTGCTTGTAACATTATTGAGTCTATAACTGGGGAGTGAGTTGGCGACATCGCTATAGAAAATCTAGAACTACATGTAGAAACTAGTAAGAAAAATTTCACATGCAGCTTAATACGACATATCAAACAAGAACTACATTTAATTGCATTCACCTTCCTATTTGTAGAACACTGACATATAGACTGGCCATCTGTCTCTAGAATATATATATCAATTTAATTGCTAGAAGTTTCAAACTAGGGGGAGATAATCTAGTATTAGAATTTAGTGGAGCAATTCTGACAAAAAACTTAGGGGCTGATGGCCAGTCTAGGTGACATAGTGTAATGTGTGAAAAAGAAAAATGAAATATGTTAAATAGAAAAAAAGCTACCTTTATTTTGTTCTAAATGCATTTATATGAATAATTCAGTAATATTTCATAATCTTTATGATTTCTTTATTAGGAAAATGTCTATGATGTTAAGGCGTTCAGCTGTTATTGAAGGAGTTTGAATGGAGCACGAAAAGTCTGACATATTGCATCACAACAACAATTTTCTTGTAGTTTGGAACAAGGTAAGTTTTTATATCAAAGTTGATGAACAGACATATAAAGTACATTGAAGTCCTTTTTTAAACGAACATTAATGTTCGGTTATTGCCATCAAGAACTGGGCTGAGAATTATGACCATATTTGGTAACCACATTCACCAATACGCCATCTACTGTCTGTTACAATGAAATATGGCTGCCCCCATTGCCTTAAGCTTCAAATAATTTACCTGCAAAAACATCATCGTTTTATATAGTAGTTTTACCGAAAATGTTTAAATATATTCAGTAGATGTTTTCAAGATGCATACGATTTGAGAAATGCATAACGCTAGCGAAATGTTAAGACTAAATGAACCTGAACTTTGCGAATAACTCCAGGTCAATATATTTATGTAAACAACTATTGCGCAGGTGCATTCGTCTCCGGATGTTTAGAAAGTTTTGCTCTTCCGTGTTCATTCCAAAACGGCTGACAGTATAGCATAGGTCAGCAAATATGTCTGCAATTTACTTAAATGTGTAATATGTATATTCTAGAATGTTACATCATTATCAACTAGGTGTGTATTTCTATAATTTAGAGAAAGAAATATATCAATAACGGCATACGAGACGATACATTGTATCATACTATAGGTTACTGTACGTTTGCGAGAAAGAACTGTAAGCTTACATATGTATAGACTTACAATTAGGTGGCATTTGTGGTCAGGGTGACTGGTCATAGCGTTAACGTTGTCATCGATTTCCATATACCAATTTCCTTTGACGAAAATGACCAATAAATCAAATGCAAATGATAATATCTTGTTATGTGCACGGGATTGCTTGTTGTAGGCGATACTTGGAACGTATTTACTGTTGTAAGGGAGGTAACTGCAAGATTACGGAAATCAAAAGATAAACCAATTTGATTGGTCGATTCTTCCATGACTTTGGCAGGGGGTTTACAATCGAAGTGACAGATAATTACGGCAATATTCAGATGATATCAACAATAACATATTTGGATACGTGTGGTTGGCAGTTGTCATGTTTAAAATGAACAATTATATAGCTTGTTTTTATTTCGGCAAAGACGAGAATATTTACTAAAACGAACCACACGTGAAGCGGACTTGGAAATACCGAAACGAAAAAAAATGGGGCTTAATTATAATATAAACTGGCATTATTTTCAGAGGATTGACCAAAATATATGTTCTGCAATGCCTGATTGTATCATATAAAATATTAGAGGTTTATTTGACCGAATTTTAAATTAATTATTCATTTGCGAATCGCGGCCCGATTGTCGTTAAGAGTTGAATTACCGAAATGGCCAATAGTGGACCCAAAATCGATATTTTTACGAGAATTTTTTTTTTTTTGCAAAATACTGAATTCACGACCAAATTTTCTATTGTGACGAACTACTGAGACGGTGTTAAGTTCATGTTAAGTCAATCTGATTAAAATCAGCTGTTACATGGTTACGTTGACTATGCACTACGTCTACTAGGTAAATTTTTTTTTTGACGGAAATCCGGATTATCTAAAAACAAATGCAAAAATACTTGTGATATTCACTTAATTTGATATTCGGCCGTTAATTATTATCTGTAGTTCTATAACTTCTGATATATTGTGATTGATACTCTATATAATATTGCTGTGGAACTTGTTATTTTTCAAACAAATTCATTTTAATAATTTGTTAATTTAGAATTTTCATCAAGTCAGGATCAAGACTTGAAATTCTCACTACACCATACTTCAAACACGGAGTAATCGATGGATTGATAAACTGATAATTGAAGTCAAGCAAATGAGTTAATAAAATGTATTTACCTTAAATATTTTTTCAATATACAACAGATGTTCAGATGACTATTTGTGCCATGCTGTTACAAGATTCAGTTACAATTCTAAAATTGAATTAGTATGTAAATATATGTTATCCTGTCAATATCCACAAAGCGAGTGTTGTCTACTGTACTCAAAGTCATGCCAGTAGATAGCGGTACATATAGTTACTGCTTACATCTAGTGCTTACTTGTGTGAATTATAAATCAATAACAAAATTGTTCATATATTTCTATATATGACTTCACAAATTATGTTGTGTCTGAAGATCTGAATGAAGTGAATAAACGATGTATTAAATTATTTTTATGAAATATTCAAGTCACAGATCATTCTCTTTTAAAAATATTGATTTCAGGTCCATTTTGGTAATTCAACTATGACGGCAATCAGGCCTCGAATGGCGAATAATTACAAAAATTTTAAATATGTCTCGGTCAAATAAACCCCTAATATTTTACATATTATTAATTTTGACATTGGAGAACATATAATTGTGTCCATTCTCTGATATAAGCACTGGTAGAAAGTACAGAATAGAGCTTCATAAATATATTATCAAAATTACTAATTACCCCAATAAATATAACATTTTACATAAACCTCCTATGACTGATGGTGAACTTAAACTTGCAAATCTCCTGTGTCATTCCAATTTTGATATGTGTAAATATATACACGTACGGTATATATATAGATATAGATATGGAATGATTCACAAATTTGCACACATTTATGGAATCTTATAACACCCCCGAAAACTGTTCTTTCCACATAAAGGATGTGATTTGTGCAATAACATTGCTGAACTGTGTGGTTCACTATGATTGGATGATCAACATTGGAAAGGGACAATAAATAGGGAATGTGTCATCCCATCGAATGGACTGTAACCGTTATCAGCTTTGAAGTTGAAAATGAAGCTTGAAGTTTTCTTTTCCTGTTTCCTGAATTATTTGATGAAGATAGTCTTTGTATGGTTGTTATTCTTTATCGCATTGTGTACAATACTGTAATTATACCAGAAGTATATCTTCTCATATAAATATTTATTAACATCAAATGATTCCTGAACAAAAGGAGTCAAGTTTTTTGTTTTGAAGTACCATACATACTTGAGTACAGTTTCAATAGGATACATTCCTAATCCGAGCCTTGATTAGCAGCTCTGGTTTTGGTTTTCAGTAGTTCTTTATGTGTGTTCAATCATATTAAGTTGAAATATGCTAAACTAACGATGGAACTAGCCTAAATTTAGTGCATATTAGAAGTTGGCATCAATAAGGTCACAGAGTCCTGGCTGTATTATAACTGATGATGCCTTCCCGAAAGAAAGACATATTTTATTTTCATCCATCCAAGATAGATCAACAAACTTCCAATTTCAATTAGGACCTTACAGAAATATGCATGTGTTCAATCATATCAGAACAGCTGCAAACATTTCAAATTATTTGCAATTAATTCCTAAACCAATATCAGTAAATTTATCGACTTTAAACTTAGAAGATTACTGATTTTGCATTAAACAATAATATTCGTTTACAGTACCTCCAGTACTTTGATTCTAAACTTGAGAAAATGTATCATTTAGTTCGTTAGTTACTGGTTTATACTGCCTACATCACTCCGGCTGTTTCTAGGTTTTTCTCATCGAATATAGTCAATTAAGAGTTCTGTTGGCAATAGTTAGTTACTGGTTTTCTGCCTACATGGTTTTGTTTTTGTTTCGTTGGGAGTAAAATGTATTCCAGCAGGTCAAGGTGATCAGCCAAACATCAATATCAAATTGTCATCATTT
Source organism: Pecten maximus (assembly GCF_902652985.1). Lineage (NCBI taxonomy): Eukaryota > Metazoa > Mollusca > Bivalvia > Pectinida > Pectinidae > Pecten > Pecten maximus. The sequence goes on from NW_022982603.1 coordinate 27,842, forward strand.
TTGTCTCGCCTGTGACAACGTCGCAAAACAAGACTATTGTGTTACTTTTATACGGTGGTGACGATGGCGGCGTTATTATTTCACTTTAAAGTTTTGCTTTCAGATCCGTTTTCTTAGAAAGTATAAATCCAACTTCATCCAAGCGTCTTACATAGTTATAAAATCACATAGTCAACATCTCAACAAAACCTTAATTTATGTGATATAATTCCGAATTTATTGTCCAGTGTCTGGAAATTAGGGATAGTGGGAATCTAGACTTTTAAAGTTTTGTGTTTAGCTCAGTTTCTGAAAAAGTATCAATGTTATGTCAACTAAACCTAGATTATAGTTGCATGATTATGGTAAAGGCATCTCAACACCCCTACAGATTAAATTTAGGTTAAAACATTAGATTTTGAGAAATGGGTAGAATATCTTTATTGCCTCTCCAATTGGTTTTCAAATTTGTTGATAGCCAAATTGGAATGAATTGTATCCTGACTGCATGTATCGGGTTATTTTCCTCTCACTTTTCAGAAAGGGTGATTTTTGGGGTAAAAATAATATATTTTGGTGACAGAAGATATATGAGTGAATTTTGGAAATTTGATATTTGTATTGCAATATCTATACATGTCTATAATGTATACAGGGTGCTTCCATACTATTATGTGGAGGTTGTTTGGGTTGTTTTTGGAGAAAATACTGAAATTTTAATTTTAGAGTTTGATTAAACTTATTATATTGACAAAGTGGGACAGGCCAGACATATAATTACATGTAATTCTTGTGTGATGACATAATTGCTACAAGATTTTTTAGAAATTTATATTATTAGCTCACCTGGTCACCTGGTCCGAAGGACCAAGTTGAGCTTATATGCCATACTGTAGCGTTCGTCCGTCCGTCCATCCGTCAACAATTGACTTCTTCTTCATAACCACCGATCAGAATTTGACCAAATTTGGTCAGAAGCATCCCTATGGGATGGGGACTCAAAATTGTACAAATGGTTCGGCTGACCCCCCCAGGGGTCTGAGGGGCGGGGCCAAAAGGGGTCAGTTTGACTGTATTAATATAAACGACTTCTTCTCTGAAACCCAGCAAAGGATATCGCTCATATTTGTCTGGTAGCATCACTATACAGGCCCTTTTGGCCCCAAGGGGCTGAAGGGTGGGGCCAAAAGGGGCCAATTTGGCTAAATTGATATGAACAACTTCTTCTCTGGAACAGCTCATATTTGACTGGTAGCATCCTTTTGGGTAGGGTTTCAAAATTTTAAATTTTATAAAGGAAGGCACTGACCCCCCCCCCCCCCCCCCCGGAAGGGGGGGGGGGGGCAGAGACAACTTCTTTCTTTTTCTGAAACTAATGGATATCATTCACATTTGTGTGGTAGCATCCCTATGGGGTTGCGCCATAAGTCAATTTCATTTTATGGATTAATGCATTTTTTTGGCATAAAAACCTCACATACCCATATAAAATGCCTATGATATAATGACATAGCAATACCAGTGACAAATATACTTAAGCATCATTCTTGTTTCATATCTCATGAAAACCAGGTGAGCGATACAGGCCCTCTGGGCCTCTTGTTTTAGTAAGTTTTAACATTATGGTTTAACACATTGATAAAACAAAAACTTGATTTCTCTTCCTGTGGTACCATGATATTAGGGAATACAGATATTACTGTTTTAGTGAAGTGTTAGGTTTTGTTATGTCTATTTTCTGGAGTTTTGTAATATAAATTTTGTGGAACGGGTTTTTGGGCCAGCCTTATCACTTACTGTATTGGAAGTTTATGTGATTGAGCCTGCCATTGTTTGTACAGTAAAGTTGATCAGTTGACCTGTGTTTTGTGCTGTGCATTTAATTTACTTGATATCAAGTACTTTGACACATTTTACATTGATCATGATAAGATCTGTTTATTACCAACAAGTATCTTTAAAAATAAGTAATTCACAGCATTGGCTGCTCTGAATGTACAATAAACCTTGTTATACTGCTCCCACTGTACAGTAAACCTTGTTATACTGCTCCCACTGTACAATAAACCTTGTTATACTGCTCCCACTGTACAGTAAGCCTTGTTATACACCTCCCACTGTACAGTAAGCCTTGTTATACACCTCCCACTGTACAGTAAACCTTGTTATACTGCTCCCACTGTACAGTAAACCTTGTTATACTGCTCCCACTGTACAGTAAACCTTGTTATACTGCTCCCACGGTACAATAAACCTTGTTATACTGCTCCCACTGTACAGTAAACCTTGTTATACTGCTCCCACTGTACAGTATACCTTGTTATACTCCTCCCACTGTACAATAAACCTTGTTATACTGCTCCCACTGTACAATAAACCTTGTTATACTGCTCCCACTGTACAGTAAACCTTGTTATACTGCTCCCACTGTACAGTAAACCGTGTTATACTGCTCCAACTGTACAATAAACCTTGTTATACTGCTCCCCCTGTACAGTAAACCTTGTTATACTGCTCCCACTGTACAGTAAACCTTGTTATACTGCTCCCACTGTACAATAAACCTTGTTATACTGCTCCCACTGTACAATAAACCGTGTTTTACTGCTCCCACTGTACAGTAAACCTCGTTATACTGCTCCCACTGTACAGTAAACCTTGTTATACCGCTCCAACTGTACAGAAAAAACCTTGTTATACTGCTCTGACTGTACAGTAAACCTTGTTATACAGCTCCCACTGTACAGTAAACCTTGTTATACTGCTCCCACTGTACAGTAAACCTTGTTATACTGCTCCCACTGTCAGTAAACCTTGTTATACTGCTCACACTGTACAGTAAACCTTGTTATACTGCTCCCACTGTACAGTAAACTTTGTTATACTGCTATAACTGTACAGTAAACCTTGTTATACTGCTCCCACTATACAGTAAACCTTGTTATACTGCTCCCACTGTACAGTAAACTTTGTTATACTGCTATAACTGTACAGTAAACCTTGTTATACTGTTCCCACTATACAGTAAACCTTGTTATACTGTTCCCACTGTACAGTAAACCTTGTTATACTGCTCCCACTGTACAGTAAACCTTGTTATACTGCTCCCACTGTACAGTAAACCTTGTTATACTGCTCCGACTGTAAAGTAAACCTTGTTATACTGCTCCGACTGTAAAGTAAACCTTGTTATACTGCTCCCACTGTACAGTTAACTTTGTTATACTGCTATAACTGTACAGTAAACCTTGTTATACTGTTCCCACTGTACAGTAAACCTTGTTATACTGCTCCCACTGTACAGTAAACCTTGTTATACTGCTCCCACTGTACAGTAAACCTTGTTATACTGCTCCCACGGTACAATAAACCTTGTTATACTGCTCCCACTGTACAGTAAACCTTGTTATACTGCTCCCACTGTACAGTAAACCTTGTTATACTGCTCCCACTGTACAGTAAACCTTGTTATACTGCTCCCACTGTACAGTTAACCTTGTTATACTGCTCCCACTGTACAGTAAACCTTGTTATACTGCTCCCACTGTACAGTAAACCTTGTTATACTGCTCCCACTGTACAGTAAACCTTGTTATACTGCTCCCACTGTCAGTAAACCTTGTTATACTGCTCCCACTGTACAGTAAACCTTGTTATACTGCTCCCACTGTACAATAAACCTTGTTATACTGCTCCCACTGTACAGTAAACTTTGTTATACTGCTATAACTGTACAGTAAACCTTGTTATACTGCTCCCACTATACAGTAAACCTTGTTATACTGCTCCCACTGTACGGTAAACCTTGTTATACTGCTCCCACTGTACAGTAAACCTTGTTATACTGCTCCCACTGTACAGTAAACTTTGTTATACTGCTATAACTGTACAGTAAACCTTGTTATACTGCTCCCACTATACAGTAAACCTTGTTATACTGCTCCCACTGTACAGTAAATCTTGTTATACTGCTCCCACTGTACAGTAAACCTTGTTATACTGCTCCCACTGTACAGTAAACCTTGTTATACTGCTCCCACTGTACAATAAACCTTGTTATACTGCTCCCACTGTACAGTAAACCTTGTTATACTGCTCCCACGGTACAATAAACCGTGTTATACTGCTCCCACTGTACAATAAACCTTGTTATACTGCTCCCACTGTACAGTAAACCTTGTTATACTGCTCCCACTCTACAGTAAACCTTGTTATACTGCTCCCACTATACAGTAAACCTTGTGATACTGCTATAACTGTACAGTAAACCTTGTTATACTGTTCCCACTGTATAATAAACCATGTTATACTGCTATAACTGTACAGTAAACCTTGTTATACTGCTCCCACTCTACAGTAAACCTTGTTATACTGCTCCCACTATACAATAAATCTTGTTATACTGCTATAACTGTACAGTAAACCTTGTTATACTGCTCCCCCTGTACAGTAAACCTTGTTATACTGCTCCCACTGTACAGTAAACCTTGTTATACTGCTCCCACTGTACAGTAAACCTTGTTATACTGCTCCCGCTCTACATTAAACCTTGTTATACTGCTCCCACTATACAATAAATCTTGTTATACTGCTATAACTGTACAGTAAACCTTGTTATACTGCTCCCCCTGTACAGTAAACCTTGTTATACTGCTCCCACTGTACAGTAAACCTTGTTATACTGCTCCCGCTCTACATTAAACCTTGTTATACTGCTCCCACTATACAATAAATCTTGTTATACTGCTCCCACTGTACAATAAACCATGTTATACTGCTCCCACTCTACAGTAAACCTTCTTATACTGCTCCCACTGTACAATAAACCTTGTTATACTGCTCCCACTATACAGTAAACCTTGTTATACTGCTATAACTGTACAGTAAACCTTGTTATACTGCTATAACTGTACAGTAAACCTTGTTATACTGCTCCCACTGTACAGTAAGCCTTGTTATACTGCTCCCACTCTACAGTAAACCTTCTTATACTGCTCCCACTGTACAATCAACCTTGTTATACTGCTCCCACTATACAGTAAACCTTCTTATACTGCTCCCACTGTACAATAAACCTTGTTATACTGCTCCCACTATACAGTAAACCTTGTTATACTGCTCCCACTGTACAATAAACCTTGTTATACTGCTCCCACTATACAGTAAACCTTGTTATACTGCTCCCACTGTACAATAAACCTTGTTATACTGCTCCCACTGTACAGTAAACCTTGTTATACTGCTCCCACTGTACAATAAACCTTGTTATACTGCTCCCACTATACAGTAAACCTTGTTATACTGCTCCCACTATACAGTAAACCTTGTTATACTGCTCCCCCTGTACAGTAAACCTTGCATGATAGATTCCCCTTCAGGCGTTTCTTTGTGCTCGTTCAATTTTGAGATGGATCTGGAAAGCAAAGACTGACAGCCAGCCATCTTTGATTTTGACAATTGATGTTAATTCTTGAAAAGTACTGGAGGGATATTTCTCAAATTAACTCCATGTGGTCCCTATTTATGCAGATTTTTTTGGGAGTCTGATTGGGAAAAACAAAAGTGGCCATCCTAGATTTTGACAATTGAA
>NW_022982604.1:0-15755 GCF_902652985.1 Pecten maximus
TGAAATATGCTGTTATTTCTATCACATGTACTGTATCTCTGACAGAGAGCCTCACTCTGAAATATGCTGTTATTTCTATCACATGTTTTATAATTACACAATTTTACTGAATTTTCCACATGTTTTCAAGAAATACCCATAAAAATTTCGTGATCCAGTCTTATTCAAACACTACATTACAGTACATTTATGTGTGTTCAGAAATGCCCATTTTGTATTGATGGGTATTAAAAATACACAAACAAGATGCAGACTTTTTGTGACCTGAATCTCGGATACCTAGTATTAAAATGTTTTTTAGGAATTCGTGCATGAACATTACTGTACCAGTCTGGTGGAAAAGAGTTTCAAAGGATGGAGAGCTTACATAAATGATTGCAAGCACAGGTAAGGCTAGAGATAAATTCTACATCTATTCTTATCACAAGGCTGCTTTGTACAAAAATGGGCTGTTAGGGGGCTATCTGTGATAATTGTACATACAATTAGTTAAATATTCTATTATTAAAAATAATTTGTGTATAAATGACAACAAATCACATTTGAGAAGTTACTTCATATCACCTTAGACCACAGGTGTCTGCATCTGGTTGGTATTTATAGAAAAAAATATTGGTCCCTTCTCCTATACTCCTATCAACAAGGTGTGACAAAGTCGGAAGTGGGGGTGAGCTTCGATTCTCTTATAATTTAAGTTTAATTTAACTTAAATATCAAATGCACACAAACTTCAGTAAAGTACCTCAGTTTAGAATCCTTAGATATCAACACATGTTATTCTTTTGTCATTTGACAATGATTTAAAGTTGAGAAAAGGAACCAAAAGCAGTATACTGTAGTGATGGCCGATGATTTATCGACTCTGGAACGGAAATGTAGTAAGTTTTTTTTATTTTAGTGCGTGTTCGCAACGGGAAATCTGATTGGTAGACAGCTCTGAAAACAAAACTGCATGTAACAATAATAGTCAACCAATCAGACTGTCCGTTTTAAAACAGCTCTGAGATAAATACTCTACTTCCGTTCCACAGTTGATGCATCGTTCAATCTTCAAGTGTTACACCTTGTTGATATAGTAGGAGTAGGCGCTAATTTTTTTTCTACAAATACTGTCCAGATGCAGAAGCCTGTACTGAGACACTGATTAATTGGTGGTACATTGGTAATTAAAACTTAATACCTTGAAAAGGGATAAAATTCTGGTGTGTGTTTGGATAATATTACAAAATCTCATGTTTTGTTTAATTAACTCTATAACAGAGTCTGATTTCTTTTTGAAAGAATTTCAACCCCATTCCAAAAAAAAAAAAAAAATAGAATTTAACAATATTGCAGGACACAAGATTTAAAAAGTGCTAAAAAAATGCTCAGTCTGTGAACCTTGAACAGAAGCTTGTTTTTTTTGTCTATAAATTTAGTATTGATTTTCAGGACACTTGTGTTTATAAAATGCATTAAGATCTAATACTAGATACATATATTTTAGTAGGCTTTTTATTTATTTTTTGTATGTTTTGATGTCATGATGTGAAGTAATTCCACTATAAAATGTGACATCCATATGAGAATGTGTTAGTTTCTAGACTAACTGAACTCGTTAAAAAAAAATGCTTGATTTCCCTGTCAGCAACTGTCTTATATAATCCAGTTAATGTAATCACTCCTATGTAGTTGTTACACTGATGATAATATCGTTTATTTACAGCAAGAGCAACGAAATACATGCTGCCAAACACCATTATGTCAAACTCTTGTCCAAAGTGTTTTCGGCGATGAGAAAGGTGAGTTAAAGTGTGTCTCCATTGGAGGCAGCAGTGTTGGCATCTTTGGACTGGAACCTGAGTTTTATCTCTGTAAAATCTTATAACTTACAAGTCTTTAATTTAGGACTGGAGCCTATAGATTATCTCAGTAACTCTTACAACCTGACAAGTCTCGATCTCAGGAGTGGTGTCCAGTTTATCCCCATAAATCAAAACTGCCTGACCGTTGAAGCAACACAGAATAATGACTAAGTTGAAATTTTTCAGTATGCAGAACATCGGAGGGCGAAACACAGGAAAACTTGCCAAGCTCGAGACTTCAGACAAAGATATGTCTGTCAGAAAGTCATGGCAACATGGAAAGGCCTGGTGGTTCAGGGGAGACAATTCAAGCACAAAGCCGACCAGAAATACCATGAGACATCTAAAATTCTCCTCAGGTAGACTAACATTTCCCCTGTGAAAAAAACATGGAAAAATTTGATTTAATGTTTGGGTTTTTGTTTTCATTTTCATTTTACATGTCCTTACTTTTGAAAAAAAAAATGATGAAAATGTTAAGTTTACAATATTTACAAATCACATTCTACCGTTAATGCTGTAACAGAAGATTTTTTAAATACATTAGGTATAAGGTACACTAGTTGATATTAAAAAAAAAATATTCATGTCTCTAACATTTATCTCTAGATTATAAATACGTATACATGTATCACCAATTTATGGTAAAATTATACCTAGGACGATTTCAGTGGAAATATATAAAATTACATATTTATCTAAATGTGTAAATGTGTTTACTTTTTTATGCATAAATGTATATTGCATGATAATATAAAAACAAATTGAATGTACATGGATATCAATGGACAATATCACTGGACAATATCTATGGACAATATCATTGGACAATATCTATGGACAATATCACTGGACAATATCTATGGAAAATTTGCTGTAATTCATCAGACGATAAGAACAATTTTTTTACCTATGTGATTTCATAATTTACCAGTTTGCTATATTTTACAGGCAAACACTAAAAACTTGGCATGAGAATGTTGAGACTCAGATTCTAGATAGAATTATCAACCAGACTGCAAAGCTACACTATAGGAGATGTCTACTAGGCAAGGTAACTTTAGTTAGATAGAATTATCAACCAGACTGCAAAGCTACACTATAGGAGATGTCTACTAGGCAAGGTAACTTTAGTTAGATAGAATTATCAACCAGACTGCAAAGCTACACTATAGGAGATGTCTACTAGGCAAGGTAACTTTAGTTAGATAGAATTATCAACCAGACTGCTCAGCTACACTATAGGAGATGTCTACTAGGCAAGGTAACTTTAGTTAGATAGAATTATCAACCAGACTGCTCAGCTACACTATAGGAGATGTCTCCTTGGCAAGGTAACTTTAGTTAGATAGAATTATCAACCAGACTGCTCAGCTACACTATAGGAGATGTCTACTAGGCAAGGTAACTTTAGTTAGATAGAATTATCAACCAGACTGCTCAGCTACACTATAGGAGATGTCTACTAGGCAAGGTAACTTTAGTTAGATAGAATTATCAACCAGACTGCTCAGCTACACTATAGGAGATGTCTACTAGGCAAGGTAACTTTAGTTAGATAGAATTATCAACCAGACTGCTCAGCTACACTATAGGAGATGTCTACTTGGCAAGGTAACTTTAGTTAGATAGAATTATCAACCAGACTGCTCAGCTACACTATAGGAGATGTCTACTAGGCAAGGTAACTTTAGTTAGATAGAATTATCAACCAGATTGCTCAGCTACACTATAGGAGGTGTCTACTAGGCAAGGTAACTTTACATGGATTTTAATTGTTACAACAGCCTTCATTTTGATATTGGGAAAACTTTGTCTACTTGGCAAGGTAACTTTACATGGATTTTAAATGTTACAACAGCCTTCATTTTGATATTGGGAAAACTTTGTCTACTTGGCATGGTAACTTTACACAAATCAAAAGCATTTTGGGAGTCATTGGTCGCAATGGTGTGGTATCTTGAAAACAATCTTTAATCAGTAACATATTTCTGTATGGGAATAGGCACCAAGACATTTATCTTCTAAAACAGGCTAATTGTTTGCCACCTGAATAACCAACATGAGAGATTTTATCCTATGGTGTAGTACACATGATCCTATATCTAACTGTAGGTGCTGACCACCTGGCATAGGTATGCTGCCATCCATGCCTACAAGAAGTCCGAGACAAGACAATGGGTGGAATCTACACAGGAGGCGTTAAGTCGGAGTCAGTGTCCCTTTACAATCCACTGTATTAAAATACATAGTCGGAGTCAGTGTCCCTTTACAATCCACTGTATTAAAATACATAAACAAATATGTACCTTTAGAAAAGTGTTCTGAATTGATGAAAAAATTGTGCTGGTTATGAAAAGAAAAGTATTAGTGCATATTGTGATTTAAAAGGATGTTTTCTTTTCATCTTTGAGCAAAAAGAAAAAAAATATATAATCAAAAAGAAAATAAATAAAGGGAAAAAAGATGTATGTAACTTAAAACTTACATCGTACAACATAGAGAAAAGTAACCAGACTGTAACCTTTGTTGTTACAGATAAACTACAGAGGTACTTTGGTCAGTGGAGACTAGCCAGGGAACGATCACTGCTCTTCCAGTTACGACAGGCCCAGGCCGAGCAACATCACAACCGTTATATACTACAGCAGGTGTTTAGGGCCTGGGGAACATTCACAGAACAGTCGCACTCAAAAAAGGTGAGACCGGGGAATGTTAACAGAACAGTCACACTCAAAAAAGGTGAGTCCGGGGAACATTCACAGAACAGTCACACTCAAAAAAGGTGAGTCCGGGGAATGTTTACAGAACAGTCACACTCAAAAAAGGTGAGTCCGGGAAACATTCACACTCAAAAAAGAGTGAGTCCGGGGAACATTCACAGTCCAGTCGCTCTCAAAAATGGTACAGCCATTTACAAAAATGTAAGTGTTCTCTATATGAAACAGAAGTCACTCATTTTGAAAATGTTTTCCCTACCTCAAAATCTTTTCAAAGCGAACATTTCCTTTCTGTAGAAGAAGTCTCTAAATTTTCAATAGAAAATTCTTAATGTGAAAACGTTCCAAAATTTTCTTGACAAAAATGATCAAGAAGTGAAATGTGTCTTTTGAGGGTTGTCTAGTCTGAACTCCAGCCTAGTTTCAAGGTTTGTAATTGAATTCTACTTTAAAGATACTCTTGTTTGACTGCAGTTGCTGACAAAGCAGTGTAACTGGTTCAACAATAAACGACTGACGATCCGTTTCTTTGCTACATGGAAGTCTCAGTATAATCTGGCAGAAGAAGAGCACAGGAAATCAGGATTAGCGTTGTGGCACTGGAGCCTCGTCGTACAGAGAAAGGTATACTGTTTACTGAGTCATCAGTTTATTATCACTGCTGTAGGTGTAGGGTGATAGAAAAAAATTCTTTGTCAAGGTCACTGCTAGTCCAAACGAAAACACATTTAGGATATCCAAGTTTGAAATACAATAAATTTAAGACTGGGAACCTGGAATTGACACCAAGGATTGCAAAAAAGACACAAGATATCAGACCCTTTCGAAACAAATTGAGAGTTTGGTCTAGACTAGTAGAAATGAATTAAACTGCAACATACAGTTGTTTTGACATTCCAGGATGTGTCAGTGATGCTAAGGACGTACAGTGGTCATAGGAGGCGACCAAACTCAAAACTGGTCAAGAGAAATGTCAAAATCAGGATGGGGTGGTGCAAAAAATCCATTATTCAATAATTTTCATAATTTTCAAAATTTTCAATATTGGATTTTTAAAGAACATTAAAATGCATGTGTGCATTCTGAACTGTTTCCCTATTCAAATGAAGTAAAACGTTATGATAATTCTCAGGGAATACAAAATCCACCAACAGTGTCTGCCATCTGATTACCTTGGTTTTCTAGATCAATATCAAAGTTAATTTAAAAAAAACTACTTTAAAATATAACAGCGCCTTTTATGTAGAAATCAAGTTTTATAAATCAAGTTTTTGCACTGCTGTTATATGAAAACAAATTGGAACATATTTGTTCAAACCATGAAACTTCTTTCAAGATACTAAATAGAATATGAAGTATTTGTGGACTATTTTCTGGTGTCCCAGTTATATGTCAATTAGTGTCCCTGTTATATGTCAAATGGTGTCCCAGTTATATGTCAAATGGTGTCCCAGTTATATGTCAAATGGTGTCCCAGTTACATGTCAAATGGTGTCCCAGTTATATGTCAAATGGTGTCCCAGTTACATGTCAAATAGTGTCCCCGTTAAATGTCAAATGGTGTCCCAGTTATATGTCAAATGGTGTCCCAGTTATATGTCAAATAGTGTTCCAGTTATATGTCAAATGGTGTCCCAGTTATAACAAATGTTGTCCCTGTTATATGTCAAATGGTGTCCCTGTTACATGTCAAATGGTGTTCCAGTTATATGTCAAATGGTGTCCCAGTTATATGTCAATTGGTGTCCCTGTTACATGTCAAATGATGTCCCAGTTATATGTCAAATGGTGTTCCAGTTATATGTCAAATGGTGTCCCCGTTAAATGTCAAATGGTGTCCCTGTTATATGTCAAATGGTGTCCCTGTTACATGTCAAATGATGTCCCAGTTATATGTCAAATGGTGTTCCAGTTATATGTCAATTGGTGTCCCTGTTACATGTCAAATGGTGTCCCAGTTATATGTCAATTGGTGTCCCTGTTACATGTCAAATAGTGTCCCTGTTATATGTCAAATGGTGTCCCAGTTATATGTCAAATGGTGTCCCAGTTATATGTCAAATGGTGTCCCCGTTAAATGTCAAATGGTGTCCCCGTTATATGTCTAATGGTGTCCCCGTTATATGTTAAATGATGTCCCTGTTATATGTCAAATAGTGTCCCTGTTATATGTCAAATGGTGTCCCTGTTATATGTCAAATGGTGTCCCTGTTATTAGGTCACCTGAGACAAAGTCTCAAGTGACCTATTCTTATCGCCTTTTGTCCGTCGTCGTCCGTCGTGTGGTGTGCGTCGTGCGTCGTCCATCTTCCGTCCGTAAACAATTTACATTTTCAACTTCTTCTCCAAAACCACTGAACTAAATTCAATGAAATTTGGCAGGGAGCTTCTATGGCTAAAGGTCAACCAAAATTGTGAATTATATGGTCCCCATCCCCCAGGGGCCTGAGGGGCCGGGCCAAAAAGGGTCAAATTGACTAAAACTTCAAAAATCTTCTTCTCTACTCTCAGGTAAGGTGGAATCAAACACTCTTCATAGATGAAAGGGTCTTAAGGTGCTTTACCAAAATTGTGAATTTCATGACCCTGGGGTCTCATCTTTGCCCCTGGGGAGTGGGTAAACTTTACTATAGTTTATATAGGGAAATCACATTTTTGACTATTATTTGTTGGATTTGTGTTGGAATTCATTCTAACTTGGTTCAAATTATCAGCATAGGATGACAGTTTGATGGTATGTACATGTTGGCCCTGGTTGACCCCCAGGGGCTGGTGGGCGGGGCCAAAAAGGGTCAAATTGACTGAAATTTCAAAAATCTTCTTCTCTACTCTCAGATATGGTAGAATCAAATACTCTTCATAGATGGAAGGGTCTAAAGGTGCTTTACCAAAATTGTGAATTTCATATACCCTGGGGTCTCATGTTTGCCCTTGGGGAGGGGGTAAACCTTACTATAGTTTATAAAGGGAAATTTTTGACTATAGCTATTATTTGTTTTTATTGGAATTCTTTCTAACTTTGTTAACATTATCAGCTTGGGATGACAGTTTGATGGTATGTACATGTTTGCCCTGACTGACCCCCAGGGGCTGGTGGGGGGGGGGGGGGGGGGGGGGGGGGCAAAAAGGGTCAAATTAACTTAAATTTTAAAGATCTTCTTCTTACAACCCAAATAAGGTAGAATCAAATACTCTTCATAGATGGAAGGGTCTTAAGGTGCTTTACCATAATTGTGAATTTCCTAGCCCTGGGGTCTCATGTTTGCCCCATGGGAGGGGATAAACTTTACTATAGTTGTAGGGAAATCACATTTTTGACTATCATTTGTTTTATTTGTTTTGAAATTCATTCTAAATTTGTTAACATTATCGGCATGGGATGACTGCATGCTTAATGGTATGCACATATTGGCTCTGACTGATCCCTTAGACTGATGGGTCAGGCCAAAAAGTGTCAATCAAATTTACTGAAATATTTCAAAAATCAGGTGACCGTTAAGGTCCATGGGCCTCTTGTATGTCAAATGGTGTCCCTGTTACATGTCAAATGGTGTCCCTGTTATATGTCAAATGGTGTCCCAGTTATAACAAATGGTGTCCCAGTTATATGTCAAATGGTGTCCCAGTTATATGTCAAATAGTGTCCCTGTTACATGTCAAATGGTGTCCCTGTTACATGTCAAATGGTGTCCCAGTTATATGTCAAATAGTGTCCCCGTTAAATGTCAAATGGTGTCCCAGTTATATGTTAAATGGTATCCCAGTTCTAATCTTCTAATCATTATTTCAGTTCTATCAGGACTAGTCTAGTAACATAGGATAGTTATTTTCATCTGGAAAGAGTGACTTTCATGACCAAATGGATTTTATTTCACTTCAAGACCTGCTTAACACTTCCAAGGCATACAGACCAAGAAAAGGGATTAATAAACTTGTTTTATATATTTGTTGTGATTTTTAAACTGAATTATTTATTATCTAGACAACAATGTTTTACTTAATCTTGTTTGAAGGCTTTGGTCACCTGGTATGTGGAAACTCAGAACAAGAAGCGAAAGAAACAGCGCCTCCTGGAGGCACTGGAGAGAAGAAGGAAACGATTACTAAGACAAGGAGTGGTTCAATGGCTCACGATGGCATCAGACCTTACAGAGATGAGGGCCAAGTTTGCAGCACAGCAACATGCTAAGGTTATTCAATGAAAAAAAAATTGATTTGAAAAAAAAACATTTTTTAAAAGCTTATTATTTTCATAATAATGAATATGTTCCTATGATCACAAACAGCCTTTTGATAGGAAAAATAAAATTTGGAAGGATTTTTAGCTGTGTTCTTGTTAACAGATATACTTCAGATTTAAAGAAATCTTTTTGACGAGTATATTTAAGATATAAGAACATTTTGTAGTCATATTGTGATTAATTGTCAAAGGGATGTAACACTTATGCAAAAACAATTTAAATCAAATTGAAGTTTAATGATGTGATGAATTTTTTTTTATGATGTCTGAGATAGATGAAATGCATTTCAGGAACAATTTGTTTTTAAATTTGCAGTTTCAAATTAGAATTATGCATATACATGTATTGAGTTCTACGGACATGATTTTCTCATGTTACAGAATGCGTTTGTAAAGCATCAGCTGATCCAGAGGTGTGCACTTCACTGGCGACATTGGACAGCGAAGAGGAAGCTACAAAGGGGAGATAACTACAAAGTTCCTAGCAAACAGCCAATCGCTCCCCCATCCTCACACAGCGATGTCTTCTATCTCAAAGTCTCGGATCTACCAGGCAGGAAGCAGATTGCCACTGCAGAAGTGGGAGTACCACAGCCTGTTCTCTCTGCATCACCTGGTAAAAGTGGAGCTACCAATCCTACGTCTGGGCTGGAAGTCCCTGCACCAAATCTGAGGTAAATGTATCGTTATTTACCAGAGATACAACACATAGAATTCTCTTTTTCTTGATAAAAAGGAGGAAAATGAACACCATAATGAGAGTATCATTGGTCTATTTTTTTCTCTATTTACTCTGAGACATTAGACCTGCAGGTTTTGTGAGTTAAGTTGAGGAATTTAGACTGAACCTAAGAATAATTATATCAGCGTTGGTGAAGATGATGTGTATTTCATTGTGATATATCCAACTCATTGAGACATTGACTGCCAACTGTTGTCTATGAGACAGACCAATCATTAGGACTTAAGGTGTTATTTCTGTATATCTGTATTTATTTCTGTATATCTGTATATAATGATAATAATTTAGTTTTATATACCGCTATATCACAGCAATATAGCTGTCTCAATGAGGCTCACAAATTATTTAGTATAATACATCTGTATTTCGAAACATTGGCCATGCCTGTTGATTTTCAAAATAATGAACTCCATATGTTATATTCATCTTCTTATTCAACATGCAGAATAGAACGACAGTTTAAATATCACATTTAGGAGCAAGTGTTTTAGTAGATATCGGTCCTTTATACAGGTTACAGTCCCGGAGGAAACCTCGTCATCCAGCTTTTTTGGCTGATTCTTTGAAGAGAGCAGGACTGATTGTTAAGGAACCAGATATAACGTAAGTGTAAATAATCTGTAAAATAGTGTTTTTAATTATTGTAAATTTATGTAGTTGCGTAATGCATGTGCTGTTCCTGTTTGTGACACTTTGTTATTTCTCGGTCAATAATGATTTTACGATTAATTAGGATAATGACACTTCACAATGAAAGTTTTTTGTTTTCTGGTTTAACAAAGATGATGAGTTGAGAAAAAAGACAATTATTTAAACTTTCTAATACAGGTTATATTTAAACTTATAGGAGCCAAAATAATCTTTGAGGAAAAAATGTAGTTTGAAATTTTTGTTAGGTTTGTAACTCCATTTCTGTCAGAGGCATATATGTTTCAAAAATATTTGATAGTTTTTACATTACATACATAACAGGCCTGGTATTCTAACATTCTCCTTGTAGAAGTGACCCTCTTCAAAGGAATTCTACTTCTCCGTCACAGACTGAGGACAATCCTGTGCCAAATGAAGAAATAACACAAACAGAAAAACTGGAAAACATACCATCTTCCTATATACCAAAATCTGATATGTTCTTGCCCGGTACGACTGTTGTTCATCCTACTCAGCCTACAGATTTCATAACAAGGAATGTGAGCGAGTTGCCACCTTTATTACAAGAGACGAAACTGGTGTCTTGGAAACCAAACAGTGAAAAGACCCAGATTTCCAAGCTTTCTCTTGAAAGTGATCAAAGAACTACAAACACACTCAGGAAGCAAATGCCAAAATCAGAGGCTTTAGAGAAATGTGTAGAAAACAGGGCATTAGATTACCATGATACAAAGTCAGAATTTCGGCTTCTTACCCCCGCTGATTTCATGACCCCGGGCAGTTGTGATGGAGATACTGACTTTTCACCCCTGTCAACGCCACGATCTGTCGATTCTGAGAGGAGTAATTTAGAGATACCATATTCTAAGGAATCAGCTGATAAACAAATTATCAGGATCAGAAACCATCTGAAGGAGTTTGAGAGGAAGAAGAAAAAACTCAGGTACAGTGTTATTTAACAAAATATTGAAAATAATTTTATATTAAAAGCAATATTTGTTTATACATATATATTTGTTTTTTCACATGAAAAATATTAATAATAGATCATGATCATTGCTTATAATCTAAAGCTGTACACTTAAAATATTTGTTGAAAGGAATATAATCACAAGTGGAGAACTTTTTGTGTATGTGAAGGCTTCGTTTGAGACCCCATATACATCATCGAGAAGTTCTTGTATAGGATCACACACCTCTCCATATAGGATCACACACCTCTCCATAGTGTGAACCGAAAACAGCCCTAAACCTTTGTTGTGTTCAGGGCCCTTATTCAAGAAACCATTTTCAAACATGATTTTTTTTTTGCGGGCTATTCCATTAAAATATCTACCTGAACCCAGGACTCCAAAATATATCACTTCCATCCATAGTTGAATTTCCTTCCTATTACTTAAATATGTAATAGCCCTCAGCTGAACATTCTTCAAAATCACTGATAAAATCATGAAATAACAGTTTAAAAGAAAAATTGATATATTGAAAATAATGTCTCACTTGAAAAATAGTAATTCAAATATTAGATTTATAACCAAACGTATTTGAGTCTGAGCACAAAATGTGTATTTAAGTATGACTATGGTTTAATGAATACAGGTCCAGATCTATCCCTATAAGTAAATTTAGTTCAGTTGGTAAATTTGTTTTTAAAAATCATCTATTCTAGACTATATGTTATCAGTTTTGATATTTTTTATAGATTTGACCTATTAGCTCTTTCATGTTTCACAGAAAATTGCACAAACAACACCAGCAGTTGAGGGATTGGATCAGGCTTGAAGAGGCCAAAGGTCAACCAGATGTTGACGTGAACCAGGTCAGGGTGGAAGTTGAACAAGTAAGATATTAGCTTCATTTCTATCATAGAAGTGGGTGCATCATTTATATTGTACAATTTACAAACTTTTTCAAGTTTTAATTGAAAATAGTTCCTTTAATACATGGCTCTGCTGAGGTAAATAGAAAATTAAAGTAATACTTAGGACAGGTAAATCTGTAGTTATTGTAGTTTTATTAATCATACTTTAAAATTATGATAGAAGAGGGAACAATTTCTGTATATTGTTTTAATACATTTCCAGGACAAATGTTGGTTACAATACCTCAAATTTAACACTGTAATATCGTAACATGACGTTCTACACCTGATCACATTCTGGTGGTCTTGGTCAAACTCATTGGTGAAGCATTAAATGTTAAATGTCAAAGGGCCTTTGGGTCTAACATATCACAGCCTCCCAAAACACACACACATACCGTGTGTTCCTTTATTGGGTTTGTACCAGTTGTACGGTATCAGATAATGGAACGCAAATGAATCTCAAGTAAGTTCCCAAGATGGCAGCCATCGCTCGCTTCAAACATAAAAATCAATTCTTTAGCTTTTACAAGGTAATGGATGTAAAATTAATACATAAATGGTTTCATCATACTTGACTTACATAATTTCTAAAAGTTCATCCTCTTCTCGTTTTTAACAAATGAAAAATCACAGTTCCGCCATCTAGAATCCAAGTGGTACGTTTGAAAAAACGATCCATTAGAACGGTTCAATTCTGCTGGTACAGCGTATTCCATTATGAGTACAGTAGACTGGTACTGGTACAACTGGTACGAAACCGATAAAGGAACGCACGGATACACTACACACATGCATCTAGCACACAGGGGGGCTGTCCTTAAATGACCTTAGCTGTTGATAGGACGTTAAACAATACTGAACCAAACCATACAAACCCTTTCTGTAGGGGACACATTATTGTATATGAGTGGGGACATTCAATTCTGACATTCAATTCTGATACAGACATTTTGTAGTGTTCACATTGAATGAGACATACTATAATGGCTTCTTTGATATTAGGATCATCATCTATTAATGTCAGTAGAGGGAGCTTACCTATGAGTTTTAATTTGTTGCAGATGGAAATTGAACTAGAATTGCTGCGGACCTCGGTTGAAGAAGACAAGCCTCATTGTGCTAAACTTGTCAAGACTGTCACACAATTAGTGCAGGAACTCCATAGCATTGACTAAAAACTTGATGAAAACATTGATATGTAAAAATATCATTAAAGGGTCGGAAAGTTCAGTTCTTCCAATGTTCCAATCGGTGTGTATCCATCGTAAGTCTGGTATCAGGATTGTATAAACAAAGGGTACATATCTACATTTGAACATCTCGGTGAATAGCTACATATATAGATTTCTCCCTGATAAGATTTTCACTGTTCATCCCGTCATCTCCATAAATTTCACAAGGCTATTTATATAATGTAATTAAAGTGATATTATATCTTTTCTCCAGAATCTTTTTGCATCTCTGTTTTGAAAAATTGATTCAAACTGAACTCTCCAAAACCTGTATCACTGAAAAATCCATTAAAAATGAACTCTTCAAAACCTGTAAAACTACATTGTATAGACATACAGGTTTTGGAGAGTTCATTTCTTAATGGATTTTTCAGTGATACAGGTTTTGGAAGTCTCAAAATGATAAAAATAATTCTGGATAAATGATTTCATAATCATAGCAATATTGTGTTATAAAAATAGCTTTGTGTTATTAATGGAGATGATGGGAGCTACAGTGAAAATCTTCATCACAGAGAAACCTATACATGTAGCATGAAAACAACAACATGTATATAGAGAGAACAAAAATAACTGAAATTTGGTGATGTTTAAAAAGATTGAATCCCATTTTTATGGATTTGTGTTTGAAATCAAAAATTGAAAATATGTAAAGTGAACATTTTCATTACAATCGTTTGGAATCATGTTTGAATGTGATGTTATGCTCAAATTCTAATTTACATAATTCATGCATCTCCTCTATACAGCTGTTTGATCTTGGCAGGCATATTGCCTCTCTTAACTGACTAATGAAGTCTGAAAGATGATTATGAAAGTCTTTTTAAGGCCAAATCGTGTCATTGAATCCTACTATGTGATGAACACAGAGTTTTCCGTTAAGCAGGTAGGGAGATGTTCGTGTGAGATGTTCATCTGATTGTTCTTTTACCCAAAGTAGCATAATGATTTTGCTTTCATATTGAAGTTGAACAATTTCCTTATTTGGAGACATAAGTTGTTATAATAATTTACCGAACTCATTGTTCTCTATATACATCCACATTGGGACTGAAAAATACCCTACAAGATAATATCTTATAGGCATTGTTAGAAAGTATATCTTCTGGAATATTTAAAGATGTTAGAATATTAGTGTTAGGTATTGGACACAAAGTTCCTGATATTCAATTTGATTTAAGATACAGATCATCATTAATTTATGGACAAAATTAAGACATTACATAGTGGTGATATGTATTTTTGTCAGATTGTCTCATATTATACAATATAGATGTAAAGAATTACATTTAACTTATTACTTTTTTAATATAAAATAAAAAAAATGATTAAAGATAAAACTCACAGTTTTGTTATTCTTAACTCTTTTCTCCTTATCAAATTGTGTGTCAGCCTGTAGATCTGTCTGTATTCCCTCCTATAAAGTATTGCTCTTCATCAGATTGTGTCTCTGTTCGTCAATACGAGTCTTTTTGAACCCATCTGTTCTATGTCTTGCAGTATTTAGCTTGTTTGGTTCACCCCTCCATGCTAAAATAGTTAAAATATATAATATTTGATCAAACATTTTCTTGTGCTCTTTAAGTCTTGTTGTCTTGCAACCTAAAGGGCAGGTGAGCTTATGCCGTGGCGCGGCGTCCGTCGTCCGTCCGGCTTCAACTTTTCCATTCAAGCAACATCTTCTCAATAACCAAAAGGCCCAGAGACCTAATATTGGGCCTGTAGCATGCTGGGGTGAAGGGCTACCAAGTTTGTTCAAATGAATAAAGTTGACCTTCATTCAAGGTCACAGGGGTCAAAAAGGCTAAAATCTTTAAACAACTTCTTCTCAATAACTAAGAGTCCCAGAGACCTAATATTTGGCCTGTAGCATGCTGGGGTGAAGGGCTACCAAGTTTGTTCAAATGAATGACCTTGGCCTTCATTGAAGGTCACAGGAGTCAAAAAGGCTGAAATCTTTAAATGACTTCTTCTCAATAACCAAGAGTCCCAGGGAGTTGATATTGGGTCTGTAGAATGCTAGGGTAAAGGGCTACCAAATTTGTTCAAATGAATGACCTTGACCTTCATTCAAGGTCACAGGAGTCAAAAAGGCTAAAATCTTTAAATGACTTCTTCTCAATAACCAAGAGTCCCAGGGAGTTTATATTGGGTCTGTAGAATGCTAGGATAAAGGGCTACCAAATTTGTTCAAATGAATTACCTTGACCTTCATTCAAGGTCACAGGAGTCAAAAAGGCTAAAATCTTTAAACGACTTCTCAATAACCAAGAGTCCCAGGGAGTTTATATTGGGTCTGTAGAATGCTAGGATAAAGGGCTACCAAATTTGTTCAAATGAATTACCTTGACCTTCATTCAAGGTCACAGGAGTCAAAAAGGCTAAAATCTTTAAACGACTTCTCAATAACCAAGAGTCCCAGCAACCTAATTTTTGGCCTGTAAAACAACCTTTTTGCCCTT
>NW_022982605.1:0-18722 GCF_902652985.1 Pecten maximus
ATTTTTTGGAAATTAAAAGAAATTTTAAAGAAAAAAAACATTTGAATGAATTTTTATACAAACTTTCTATAATCACTCCGCGTTTTCAAAAGACACCCGTCCAGGCGCGAAATACCTAAAGCTTAATCATTTTCCGATTCAAAAGGGACGTTTTTGGACGTTGCACAATTTAAATTATTGTTAACTTTTATGTTTTAAAAATCCCCCCGAAAATCGCCTTCGACACCACAAGGAAAACCGTATCGCAGGCTTTCCGGAAAGAGTGGAAAGTGGCCCAGTATGGGCCCGGTCATGGGGGGCTGGGGACAGGTAGTTTCGGATTTATTTCTGTGGGGTACAGGAAGCTCATGCTGCCCTAACGAGGACACATATTCGAAATGTCCGTTTTTTTGAGAGTTAGCGAATATGCGTTAATGCTTTGACATTTTTTTTTCCGGGACTACAGTGGGAAAAAATCGTTTTTCATTAGGAAATTGTCGTTGTGAGATTCTTTTTAAAATTTTGGCCTTCCAAAAAAACTAGTGAAAAAAATAAAATGGAATGAATTTTTTTGTTTGGGGTTAACCCTAATAAAGGTAATGGGTGGTTTTGAAGATGGTGTTTGTTAATGTTTTTTTAATTTTAATGCCCGCATATTTGTGTAGGGCTATACCATGTATTAATTCTGGCAAGGGCTTTTCCCGGGCCAAAGGTTGGTCAACCTTTTTCCCGTTTCCCCTTTTACTTTGAGGGCCCATGAGAAAAAAAAAACGCATAACTGGGTAAAACCCTTTGCAAATTTTAAAATACATTTGACAATTTTTTAAAAAAAATTAATACGACAAAACCCCGTGATATGAAAAAGGGAGACCAATCTATTTATTTTAGTAATCATACCTCTTTCACTGCCAATTACCACATATCTATCAAATTTACACACAGTCGTTAACTCATACTTCTAAAAAACCCCGTCAATTTCACATATTTTCTAAATCACCACTGTAAAACACTATCTCTCTAAACACACCAGAATTTTCTATTATTAACACCAACAATTACTACAATTATTATTACAAAAAATCGTTACTACTATACTAAATAAAAAGATTAAAAAAATTTTTAAATATAAAAGAAAAAAACTACAAAAAAAATAAAAAAAATTTCTTATCACAAAAAGTAATTTTAAAATTATATCAAAAACAGTCAGTTTTTACATATCTATCATTATCACAAAACCTTCAATTTTAAATATGTCAAACCACATTTAAATTTCTAAATTATCTTTACACAACAATTCACATATATATTATTTATATCACCCGTCGTTATTTCCTATCTATTAAAAAAACAGAAAAAAATTTTAATAAAATTTAAAAAATAATAAAATTTTCAAATAAAAAAGTCAAACAATAAAACAAATTTAATTTAAAAAAATATTATTATATAACCAAAAAAAAAACTAAAATATTGTATACAAAAAGTAAAAAATAAAAAATATCTATATACACACCCGTCAATTACTAATATTATTATTATTACCACATTTTTAATTTCTACACATATTACTAAAACAACCAGTCAATTACTTTATCTACTAAATCACACACGCAAACTATATATATCATACACACACTTTAAATTTTCACATATATTAAACCAACCAGTCAATTTTTAATTATCTATATCAAAATTAATTACTAACAAAACTTTTTAAAAAAATTTAATTAACATATCTTTTTAACACACAATTCAAACTACTATCTTATACACCAAAAACAAATAATATATATATAACTATATCACAAACAGTCAATTACTATTATACTAATCACCAATTAATTACTACAAATTCTATCTATATCCACCAATCAAATACATATCTATCTGTATCACACACAGTCAATTACAATATTATAACACACAAGTCAAACTACATTATCATATATTTCCCCATTAATTCTAACATATCTATCTCAAACAAACAGTCAATACCATAAAATATCTTATCACACACATTCAATTACTACAAAATCTATCTATATCACACACTCAAATTTCTAATATCTATCTAAAACAACAGATCAATACTACATATCATCTATATCACACGAGTCAATTATAATTATTTTTTAATCACACCAATCAAATTTCTAAATATCTACCCTTTTCACACAAATCAATTACTACATATATTCTATATCACAAACAATCAACACAATCATAATATACAAACCAACCCAAATTTACATATTAACTTAAACACACCAGTCGTTACTACTATTATCTAACACACAGTCATTACTTCATTATACTAATCACCACAGTCAATTATACATAATTAAAATATTTTATACACCAGTCAATTTCTACATATTATTAATCACAAACCCGTCAATTATACAGATATTAATTTTTTCACAAAAAGCAATTACAAAAACTAACACACATGCTTTCACATAAACTAATTTCCCCAAAAGTCATTACAAAAATATTAATACACGCCAAAGCAAAACAAAACAAAACAACAAAACAAAAACCAAAAACCAAAACCAAACAAAAACAACACCACAAAACAAAAAGAACACACACAACAAACAACACAAAACACACAAAACACAACAACCACAAAAACCAAAAAAAACCACAGCAATTTTAAAAACACAATCACAAAACGTCAAACCCAAAAAATTTAACACAACAGCAATTAAAACCAACACCCCAACAAACACATACACAAATCACACAGACAAAACACAAACAAACACCAGCAAACAACAACAACACACACAGCAAACACAACCACATAACACACAGCAAAAACAACCAACAACAAACAACACAACACTATCTATATCACACCACAAGTCTTAAAAATATATATCTATACACCACAATTTTAAATTACCCCATATTATCTATATCACCACAGTCAGTTTTTTTCTATCTATCTTATCACACCAGTCAAACTCATAAATAAAACAACACAAAAAACAACACAAAAAACCGCAAACACAACACAACAACACAGCAAAACAACCACAACACCGGGGAAAAACCCAACACCACAGCAAAACAAAACCCCCACAAACAGCAAAAAAATTCACAAAAAACCCCAGAAACTAAAAACACAACACAGCAAAAACAACAACAACACACACGCAAACCAAACAACCACACAGTCATTTTTACATATCATTAATCCACACAGTCAAAATTTCTACTATTTCTATTCACACACATTCAATTACTAATATCTACTAAATAAAAACACGTCATACTTTATATATCTATATCACACAATTCCTTACTACACTATCATCTATACACACAATCAATTTCTACATATCATTATATCACACACAGCAATTTCTAAATCTTCTATATCACAAAATAGTCAATTACTATATATATCTTATCCACACATTTTTATACAAAAATCTATTTATCAACACAATCAAATTTTTAAAATCTATTAAATCACACAGTAAATTACATATCCATTCAACAGAGTCAATTTCTAAATATATCTAATTTAACACAATCAATTTTTCTCAACAAACCCATATCAACACCCAAAAACTTACTTTTAATTTTTATATCACCCAATCAATTATACATTTATATATAAACAACACAACCAAATTTCACTATCTAACATATCACCGTCAGTATACATATTATTATATCAACCCGTCGTTATTCATTATATCAACACACACTCATTACACATATATCTATATCAAAAACATCAATTACTAAATCTACATATCACACCATCAATTTCACATATCTATCTTTAAACTCACAGCAATACACATATCTATCATATCCCACGTCAAATTACTCATTTTATCATATCACACACAGTCAATTCTACATACATTAATCCACACAGTCAATTTCTAATATCTTTTTTTTTTAACACACACTCAATTTTAAATATTATTATAAACCACAGTTACTTTTATTTTGCTATTCAAAAACACAGTCATTATACAATCTATTATATCACCACAGTCAATTACTACATATCTATCTATCACACACAGTCAATTACTACATATCTATTCTATATCACACACATTCAATTACTACATATCTATCTATATCACACACATTCAATTACTACATATCTATCTATATCACAACACAGTCCAATTACTACATATCTATCATATCACACACAATTCAATTACTACACATATCTATCTATATCCACACCAGTCAATTATCTACATATCTAATCTATAACAAACCTCAAACACATACCTATCTTATCACACATTTATTTACATACATTTCTAATCACACACACAATTACATAAATACATACAACACCCTTTAATTACAAAATCTATCTATACCCAACAAAACAATTCATCGTATACACACAGCAATTACAATATATATCATATCCCCACAGTCAATTTACACAATCTAACTAATATTAACACATTTAATACACATATCATCTAAACCCACAGTCAATTATATATATCTTCTAAATCACACACTCAATTTATATATATATATCTTACACACAATTCAAATTTCTACACAATTTTATCTAAATCACCCACAAAACTAATATTTAAATTTTAAACAAAAATCAATTTCTAACAATTTTTAATATCACACACATTTAATTCCCAACTTTTATCACCCCCAATTAATTACTAATATCATCTTATCAACACAATCAAATTTTACATTAAAAAACTATATCACCCCAAGTCAGTTATTTTAATCTATTTTTTTATCACACACAGTAATTACATATATATATCATACCCCAATTTAAATTTCACAAATATTATTATATCCCCAATCAAATTCTAAAATCTATCTTTATCACAAAGTCAATTATAATATTATTATATCACACACACCAAAAATACTATCTATATTCACACATTTAATTTCTTTCCCCCAATCTATACAAAACCACACCCAATACTAATAATATCTATATCCACACATTCAATACTACACATTCATCTATATCAACACAAAAATTTCTAATTTTATCTTACACCACAGTCAATTTACATATTTTATCTATATCCCAAAAAGCCAATTTCACCCTAATCAACACCACATCAATTTCTACTATTATCTTTCACACACAGTCATTCCCACATCTTCTATATCAACAAGTCAAATTTCTAATATCTATTATATAACAAGTCAATTACTAATATCTATCATATCACACACATTCAATTCAACCCTTCTATCTATACACACACAGTCAATTTTAAAATTTTCATATACCCGTCTTACACATATCTATCTATATCAAAAACGTCATTCTACTATCTATAAATTACAACATCAATTTTACAATCTACTATCAACCACATATACTCAAACTATCTATAACACCCGCAAAATTTCTCTTCTATCTAATCAAAACAAGTCAATTATACATATTATTAACACACAAGTCAATTCTACATTTCTATATCACACACATTCAATTAACATATTTCTAAATCACCCAGTCAAACATAAAATATTTATACACACCCTTTATTTCTAACAACACAATCACACACAATCAAAACCCAACAAACACAACAAAGGCAAACAAACACTATACAACCCCACAATTCAAAAATCAAACACACTTCAATACCAAACAACACACCCAAACAAACACATTACAACACACACAGTCAATTACACAATCAAAACACAAGCAAACACAACAAACACACACAGCAAAACAAACAACCACCCCGCAAAAAATTAAAACACACCAGCAAAACAACAAAACCACCAAACAGGGAAACACGAAACCACAAGGCAAAACAATCTTTTTATCAACACAGCAAACAATATTATTAAACAAACCCCGTAATTACTAAATCTATCTTATCAACCATTTAAATTTTAACATATTTTCTATTACAAAAACATTCAATTTCCATATTACTAACACACACTTCAATATAATACTATCTAACACAACAATCATTACTCATATATATTTATCTTATCACACCTCGTTTTTTCAAATTTTCTAACAACCATCAATTACAATACCTTTTTATCCACAAATTTTAATATACAAATATTATCTATACACAAACAAACAATTTTACAATCTATCGTATCACACACAGTCTTTTCACATTTAAACTTACAAACGTAATAAATATTTACTAAATTACAAAATTAATAACCAATTTTATCTAAATCAAAGTCAATTATATATATTAAAATTAAAAAAAAAAGTCAATTTCTTTTATATATTTTTCAACACATTAAAAAATAAATATCTATCTAAATCACACACAGTCAAATTCTATATAATTTAATCCACACATTCAAATTACTACACAACTATATATTACCACACATTTAATTCTCATATTTTTATATCACACATTAATTATACTATCTATCTATTCACAACAAACAATTTTCCAATAAAATCAAAACACACAGTCATTATTTTATCTATCTATATCCAACAGTCAATTATATAAAATTTTAAACACACACATTTAATTTTACAAATATTTTCTATATACACACAATCAATTCTAATATCTATCTTACACCAAGTCAAAATTTCTACATATCTATCTATTACACAAGCCAATTTCTCATATCTATCTAATTTACAAAAAAATTACTCAATACTTCTCAAAACCACGTCAATTACTATTAAATTATATCACAACATTTAATTACAAAAAATCTATCTATATCACCCCAAAACAATTACTAATATCTATCTAAATCAAAAGAGAAATTTTCAATCTATTTATCACACAGAGTCAATTATTAAAATTATCTATATCACCAAAAAGTCAATTATACAACTTTATACAACCATTCAATAACAATACATCTAATATCCAACATCAATTAAATCATCTATATACCCCTTTAAAACAAAATCTATATCCCCCACACAACAATTAACTAAAAAACACAACACAGCGTTATTCATATCTTCATTCACACACAGTCAATTACCACTTTAAACTATATCCCCACATTAATTACACTCCTATCTAAATCACACACAGTCAAACATATAACAACACCACATTTAAACACAAACAAATAACCCCAACAAAAAACATTTTCCGAAACCAACAGCATACCAAAACAACACACACAGCAAACACAAAACAAAAAACAAATACACACAAAAAAAACACATCAAAAACACACACAAAAAACACGCAAACATAAAAACAACAAAAACCAAATTTATAAACATACAAACCCCCAGCAAAAAATATTAAAAAACAATTAATTTTACAAAATTATTTAAAAAAATTTAATTTCTACTAAAATTTTTAAAAAATAAATTACCCTTCTATCTAATCAACACATATTACAAATATATATATTATATCACACACAGCCCGTTATTTTTATTCTATCTAATACACACAGTCAATTTTCTATATATTTTTCAATCACACAAAATTTTAATTTTCAAAAAATATCTTTTTATACACACAAACAAATTTTACATTCTACTGTTTCACACCAGTCTTTAAAATTCTATTAACACACAGTAATTATAAACTATTATCTATATTACACACATTTAATTACTACACATATCTATATCAATCACACACAGTCAATTACTATATATATATCTATATCACACACATTCAATTACTACACATATCTATCTATATCACACACAGTCAATTACTACATATTTATCTATATCACACACAGTCAATTACTACATATCTATCTATATCACAAACAGTCAATTACTACATATCTATCAATATCACACACAGTCAATTACTACATATCTATCTATATCACACACAGTCAATTACTACATATCTATCTATATCACACACAGTCAATTACTACATATCTATCTATATCACACACAGTCAATTACTACATATCTATCTATATCACACACATTCAATTACTACATATCTATCTATATCACACACAGTCAATTACTACATATTTATCTATATCACACACAGTCAATTACTACATATCTATCTATATCACAAACAGTCAATTACTACATATCTATCAATATTACACACAGTCAATTACTACATATCTATCTATCACACACAGTCAATTACTACATATCTATCTATATCACACACAGTCAATTACTACATATCTATCTATATCACACACAGTCAATTACTATATATATATCTATATCACACACATTCAATTACTTCATATATATCTATATCACACACAGTCAATTACTACATATATCTATATCACACACAGTCAATTACTACATATCTATCTATATCACACACATCAATTACTACATATCTATCTATATCACACACAGTCAATTACTACATATCTATCTATATCACACACCGTCAATTACTACATATCTATATATATCACACACAGTCAATTACTACATATCTATCTATATCACACACAGTCAGTTACTACATATCTACTGTATCTATATCACACACAGTCAATTACTACATATCTATCTATATCACACACAGTCAATTACTACATATCTATCTATATCACACACAGTCAATTACTACATATCTATCTATATCACACACATTCAATTACTACACATATCTATCTATATCACACACAATCAATTACTACATATCTATCTATATCACACACATTCAATTACTACATATCTCTATCTATATCACACACAATCAATTACACAATACTATCATCACACAGTCTTACACTCTATTACACATAATATACTATCTATATCACACACATTCCAAATCTTCTATACACACAATCTACTACATACTATCACACACACAGTCAATTACTACATATCTATCTACATCACACACATCATTACTACATATCTATCTATATATACACCAACACACAATCAATCACACCACATACTATACTATCAAACAAACACAATACATATTTATTTCATACTAACATATCATCTAATCACACACAGTCAATTACTATATATATATCTATATCTATATCACACACATTCAATTACTACACATATCTATCTATATATCACACACATTTAATTACTACATATCTATCTATATCACACACAATCAATTACTACATATATATATATCTATATCACACACAGTCAGTTATTTCATATCTATCTATATCACACACAGTCAATTACTATATATATATCTATATCACACACATTTAATTACTACAAATATCTATCTATATCACACACAATCAATTACTACATATCTAACTATATCACACACAGTCAGTTACTACATATCTATCTATATCACACACAGTCAGTTACTTCATATATATCTATATCACACACAGTCAATTACTACATATATCTATATATCTATATCACACACAGTCAATTACTACATATATATCTATATCACACACAGACAATTACTACATATCTAACTATATCACACACAGTCAATGACTCCATATATCTATCTATATCACACACAGTCAATTACTACATATCTATCTAAATCACACACAGTCAATTACTACATATCTATCTATATCACACACAGTCAATTACTACATATCTATCTATATCACACACAGTCAATTACTACATATCTATCTATATCACACACCGTCAATTACTACATATCTATATAAATCACACACAGTCAATTACTACATATCTATCTATATCACACACAGTCAGTTACTACATATCTACCTATATCACACACAGTCAATTACTACATATCTATCTATATCACACACAGTCAATTACTGCATATCTATCTATATCACACACAGTCAATAACTACATATATATTTATATCACACACAGTCAGTTACTACATATCTATATATATCACACACAACCAATTACTACATACTATCTATATCACACACAACCAATTATTACATATATATATACATATATTTATATCACACACAGTCAATTACTACATATATATATAGAGGTTCCCCAACGAGTGGAGGTTGTTTATCATTTTTATCCAACTCGAGTTAGTAAATTTTCTAATTTTGAAAAGACACGAGCTTTAGCGAGTGTCTTTTCAAAATTAGAAAATTAACTAACGAGAGTTGGATAAAAATGATAAACAACCTTCACGTGTTGGGGAACTTGTTTATCCCATAACTCTTATTCTTCAACTGTGCCGAGTTCAAATTCTCCCAACGTAGCCATTGATACGCTGTTAGCCGCATCACTCCTTGAAGAATATAGTTCCTAAATAGAGAACTCTTAATATGTCGTTTAGAATAACGCTCGTGATAACTGTGGTATATTAGTTGCTGTTAAGGAAATTGGAATATGAAATTATACAAGAAAATAAACATTTTGAATGAATTTTATTAATACAGCACTTGCTATAAATCACTCCGCGTTACAAAGATGACACCGCGCTCCAGGTCGAAACTACCAGCTACAAGCTTAATCACTGTCCGATTCGATAATGGGACGTTTCCTGGACGTTGCAGCAATGTAATTATTGTTAACTGTGATGTTAAAAGTCCCCCCGAAGATCTGTCCATTCAGTACACCACAAGGAAGACGCGTATCTGCAGGCTTTCCGGAGATAGAGATGGAATGCTGGCCTACTGTCATGGCACTGGTCATGGTGGAGCTGGTGACACGTGTAGTTTCGGTATTCATTGCTGATGGGATCACAGGACAGCTAGCACTGCTGCCATAATCAGAGGACAACATATTCGAAATTGTCCGTTGTTGTTGAGAGTTCAACGTCGAATATGCGTTAATGCTTTGCACATTTTTGTGTCCGGAGATCTACAGTGGGAAAAAAATCGTGCATTAGGAAATCTGTCAGTTGATCCGAGATCTCTTTTTATGGAGGCGTTTACGCCTGCCATATTACAATCACCTACGAGTTGTGACGTCACAATCTCTCACTTTCATTTTCGTTATATTTCCTTTCACAGTTCATTTTGTAGTTTCTTTCGGTTCATATATGATGTAGTTGAACTATATATACATTTATGAAAACTATCAAGACTGCAAATAAAGTGTTATTACATGAAAAAAGGTATATTCAGTATAAATTTCTCTTCGGCGGAAGCCCGGAATTTGAGACCTCTGGTGGTAATTTCTGTAACTAGGGGTAATGATTCGCTTATAATTAGTTCCAAGTATGAGGCACGTCATTGTAGTCCGTCATTCAAAGTAGATGTGCACAGAAATGTATTAACTATGCTGATAATGTTGTGAACATTTCAGGAACTATTTCGAATAAACAATAAGAACAATGTCTTGTAAATATCTACACCTGCATCGATTTTTGCAAATCTATATCGAAAATACTGTTTGAAGGGAGATAACTGCGAGATTCTGACGTTACCTTACAGAGGACACTTGTTTAACTACTAGGAATAAAGACGACATAACAACCAAGCGCAAACAAATTCCCGATTTTCATATCACCCTCCAGGTTTTGGCTAACAACATTTCTTTTGTTTACAACTTGGTAGTTTGCTCACGAGATTTTATGAGATTTGGTCCGATATTTAGCGATCTCGTGTTCCGTCTGTTTACGTGAGCGAGCACTCTGTCAAAATGGAGGCACGTGGACACGGGCTTCACACGAAGCATCAAAGTGTGATGATTGTCGCTAGAAATTAATATCTATCAACATGAATTAAAGGCAAGTTGCTTACAAAGTTTAAATATGTTTGTTGACCCACTGAAATAAGCGCTTGTTTATTTAGGACGAAACTGTTTACGATAAGTTGTTCAAGCCTGGCCAGACCACAAAATCACAATATCTACTGCGATTATAGTCCGAATTTTCTGACGATCTTGCTATATACTATATGCAGACTTTAATCGGCTTTAAGGCGATATTAACACCAGAACCCTTCGGATTACTGCGATAACTGATCGAAGTCACTGTGTTTCAAATCTATGAATCGGTAGACCTACGTGATGTCGTGATGGAATTCGATCGTTTATTTTTTAAAACTAAGAAAACTGGCACATATCTGTCGTTGTGATCATTTGTGCTGTACCTTCCCCGACAGAGACAATATACAGAATCTGGATTTTTGTGATAAGGTTTACTGCAGTAGCTACTCGCACTTGTAATATATATGAAAATGCTAAATTATTATTGAACCAGCTTGTCTTATTTATATATTATTCAGCTCACGATTCAACCTTTTCAAATGTTTTCATGTAATATATATATACATTTGTATGCACCAAGTTGTGAAATGTTTGTATTACATAGAATATTTAAACAATACAAAGTAATTGTAGATTAACAAAATGTATACCAATTGGATTTTAACCTATTAGTACAACTTTTTGTTGTTTTCATGTAATATAACTTTTTGTTGTTTTCATGTAAAATGATAAATACATGTATAGGCTATCTATTGGCAATCGATATCAAATCCATATAATATAAATAAGACTTTCTCAAATATCAATATTCCTCATTTAACTTTCAAAATAAATCTATATTTGCTTTTGAAATTTAATTGAAAATATTTTATTTTCATGTCACGAACAAATCCCTTAAAATGATCATCAATCTCCTTATTGGTCTCCAGAAAGTGTGAAAATAAATGAAACTTTTTTGTCAATAATTCTATTTATTATGAATTCATGTATAACCATTTAGGTTTTTTCCAATGTTGACCTTTAAAACTATATATATATACAAGCAACAATCTGTGGGATGTCAAATATGGAAGGCTATAGCTGTTTCAGGATAAATTGCCAAAAATGCTTATTAGTACTGTTTCTTATCACTGATCACATATATTGGGTTTTTGACTATTATGTGTTATTGCCAAGTGTGAATTTTTTTGGCATAAGTGATAATGTATTTCTTTGTACTTATGTGCAACAGACATCGCGAGAGTTTAATTCTTCTACATATAATATTGACTCCTACAAAAGGAAATTGAGTGGTTGACCTACGAGAGGCATTTTATCAAATCTCATATTGACCATACTGATTGCTCATGATCATATTTCATCCGGCCTAGTAAACTCTAGAAAAAAACATCTTAATTTATGAAAGTAGCTAACTCCTTTAATGTATGTGTACAAATTAAGTATATATATATATATATATATATATCGTACAAAACATCAAACTTCTAATATGGTAGATATGAAACATACATTTAGGCTGACTGCCTGATAATATAATACAATTTGTACAGAGTTTACCATCCTCTGACATTCAGCTCATAATATACACCATTATAATTTGATCTGTCGTCGTGCGTCGGTCTTCTTCTTAAGACCAAGATATCGCAGAATGATGTACAAAAGGTTCTTAAGCTGTTTTATCAAAATTGTTAATTTCATGGCCCCCTATGTGTCGCATTCTCCCTGGGGAGAGGATACATTTTACTATAGTTTATATAGGAAACTCATCACACATATTTTAGCATAATTTGTTTCATTTTCATTGGAAATTGGTTCGCACGTGGTTAGGGCAAACTTTTCTCAATGATATATTGTCAGAGAATGTCAAGGCCAACGACTTGTTATGGGTTCGAATGTCAAAAATAAAAATCTTATATTGATTATTTTTTTCATTTCATAAGAAAGAACATAGTCCACTGAAACAGAATGTGCATATTTTATTGTCATCAGATAAAAATATGGCAGAAAGATATGGCACTTGGAAAAGAATCATAAAGCTATTTTCTCCAGCCAAAATTAAAAAATTATCCAATATTGCAGAATAAAGGTTTCTGCTCTTTTATCTATAATATACACATGAAGGCTTGATGTTTGGCGCATCGATAACGTATGGCTGGCTACAAATGTTATACTTATATTTGACCTTGACCTTCATTCAAGGTCACGGGGGTCAAATGATGAAGAAAATTCAAAGGTCTTTCAAAATTATTAATTTGGATCACATTTTAAAGAATCAGCCCTTTTAAAGGTGTGTGCAATGTATCAAGGTCAAATAATCAAATTGACGCAGATATGGCACTTTTAAAAAGAAATTCCTACCAAAATGAAAAAATGACCCAAAACTGCACATACACATGAAGGCTGGATATTTGGCAAATAGATACATGTAACATGTGTGACTGGCTACAAATATTGAGTTTATCTCTCTGACCTTGACCTTCATTCACATTTTAAAGAACCGGCTCTTATGAAGGTGTGTGCGAAGTTTCAAGGGCAAATTATTAAAAATGATGCAGACATGCCCTTTTAAGAATGTTTTCTTGCCAAAATCAAAAATTATCCATAAATTGCAATTCAATTGTTGGCTCAAAAGGGGTCAATTTGGCTCAATTGACATAAATAACTTCTTCTCTGAAACTAAGCAATCGATATAGCTCATACTTGACTGGTAGCATCCTTTTGTACGAATGTTGGGGTTAACCTCCCGGGGGCTGAAGGATGGGACCAAAATAGGTCAATTTCGCTAAATTGACATTTTTAGAATAACAATAAACCAATGTACATGTACCCGTATAAAATGCTTATGATATATTGACATAGAAATACCAGCGACAAATAAACTTAAGCATCATTCTTGTTTTATATCTCATAAAACCAGGTGAGCGATACAGGCCCTCTTGGCCTCTTGTTTTATCTGTGAAACCATTCAGATCCCAACTCCATAATCTTGCTGGACACCAAGAAATGAACACAATCCTGATGTAAAAATAGGCACAGGGTTCTTTCCCCACCCCAAGGGACTTGTACAATCATATTGAATTGATATCAAATATGAAAGTTTTCTTCAATATTTTGCATGTAAAACGCTGTATTTTTATATACAGTACCTATAGCTACTAGGCTATTATCTACATCTTGGTGGTAAATTAAAAAGCAACAAATCACAAATCACAGTTTATTGTTAATATTGACATTGGATCTATTAAAATAGATGGAATTGATATCTAATTTTGAAATAATTGTCCTTAAAAATGAGGTCTTTGTTGAAAAAAAAGTGTAATAACTTTTAAAAGCCGTCAATCTAATTTTGATATTATTCTAAGATCAAAATAGAAAGGAATAAACAATTTTGTTTGCAAGATATTGAAAGACATTGCACACTTTCAACAAAAAAAGTAGCAGACACTCCCTGTATTTTCAATACATATCGTGTATTGTTATAACTTATCGAAATGCATATCATATTGTTTCGACATTTCTAATACCCAGGCCTATAAAATATAAGTTTGTTTTAAACACATAAATGCAAATTTTGAACTACTTAAGTATAAAAGATGGTTTAAAATATGAATGTTAATGACATGTACCTAAGTAGAAGTTGATTTGAAAAAAAATAAAATGTTTGACTTTTTAAGTAAAGGTTTGAAATAAGAAATGTGTAACTACTTTTAGAAGTAGGTTTGCAACTTTTAAGATGGTTAAAACCATTATGTACATCGGAACAGTCTAAACCATTACATTCATCAGGACTGTGAAAACCATTATGTCCGGTTGGTTTGACACACTTAAGTGGAAATGTTTAGTCATGTTGATATCAGTTTAATTTGTATTCTTGCTTGATTTCAAATATCTCCTTTTACATCTGACTAACGCCTCCTACAGTACTTTCAGTACTTTGATTGAATTTAGGCCTTCCAAAAAAACTAGTGATAAAAAATAATATGGAATTGTATATTTTGTGTTTGGGATATAAATTCATAATAAAGGTAAGTGGACTGGTTTAGAAGATGGTGTTTGTTACATGTGTTTTACATTTTTAATGCCTGCATGATTTGTGTAGGCGCTATACCACTGTAGTTCAACTTCTGGACAAGGTACTTCCTGGCCGAATGGTTGGTCAACCTTTTCCCAGTTTCCCCTTTTACTTTGAGGCCTATGAGAAAAGCGCATAAACTGGGTAACCATTGTGCATATTTAATAATACATTGACAATTTTAAAAATAAATATACGACAAACCGCGTGATATGAACGAAGGGAGACAACTCGTATTTATTTTTAAGTAATCATACCTGCTTTCACTGCCAATTACCTACATATCTATCTATATCACACACAGTCAGTTACTTCATATCTATCTATATCACACACAGTCAATTACTACATATCTATCTAAATCACACACTGTCAATTACTACATATCTATCTATAACACACACAGTCAATTACTACATATCTATCTATATCACACACAGTCAATTACTACATATCTATCTATATCACAAACAGTCAGTTACTACATATCTATCTATATATCACACACATTCGATTACTACACATATCTATCTAAATCATACACAGTCAATTACTACATATCTATCTATAACACACACAGTCAATTACTACATATCTATCTATATCACACACAGTCAATTACTACATATCTATCTATATCACAAACAGTCAGTTACTACATATCTATCTATATATCACACACATTCAATTACTACATATCTATCTATATCACACACATTCAATTACTACATATCTATCTATATCACACACAATCAATTACTACATATATATATATCTATATCACACACAGTCAGTTATTTCATATCTATCTATATCACACACAGTCAATTACTACATACCTATCTATATCACACACATTTAATTACTACATACATCTATCTAAATCACACACAGTCAATTACTATATATATATCTATATCACACACATTTAATTACTACAAATATCTATCTATATCACACACAATCAATTACTACATATCTATCTATATCACACACAGTCAATTACTACATATATATCTATATCACACACAGTCAATTACTACATATCTATCTATATATTACACACATTTAATTACTACACATATCTATCTAAATCACACACAGTCAATTACTATATATCTATCTAAATCACACACAGTCAATTACTATATATATATCTATATCACACACATTCAATTACTACACATATCTATCTAAATCACACACAGTCAATTACTATATATATATCTATATCACACACATTCAATTACTACACATATCTATCTATATATCACACACATTTAATTACTACATATCTATCTATATCACACACATTCAATTACTACATATCTATCTATATCACACACAATCAATTACTACATATATATATATCTATATCACACACAGTCAGTTATTTCATATCTATCTATATCACACACAGTCAATTACTATATATATATCTATATCACACACATTTAATTACTACAAATATCTATCTATATCACACACAATCAATTACTACATATCTATCTGTATCACACACAGTCAATTACTACATATCTATCTATATCACACACAGTCAATTACTACATATCTATCTATATATTACACACATTTAATTACTACACATATCTATCTCAATCACACACAGTCAATTACTATATATATATCTATATCACACACATTCAATTACTACAAATATCTATCTATATCACACACAATCAATTACTACATATCTATCTAAATCACAGAGTCAATTACTACATATCTATCTATATCACACAGAGTCAATTACTACATATATATCTATATCACACACAATCAATTACTACATATCTACCTATATCACACACAATCAATTACTACATATATATCTATATCACACACAATCAATTACTACATATCTATATATATCACACACAACCAATTACTACATATCTAACTATATCACACACAGTCAGTTACTACATATCTATCTATATCACACACAGTCAGTTACTTCATATATATCTATATCACACACAGTCAATTACTACATATATCTATATATCTATATCACACAGTCAATTACTACATATATATCTATATCACACACAGTCAATTACTACAGATATATATCTATATCACAAACAGTCAATTACTACATATCTATCTATATCACACATAGTCAATTACTACATATATATCTATATCCCACACAGTCAATTACTACATATATATATATATCACACGCAGTCAATTACTACATATCTATCTATCTGTCATGGCACTGGTCATGGTGGAGCTGGTGACACGTGTAGTTTCGGTATTCATTGCTGATGGGATCACAGGACAGCTAGCACTGCTGCCATAATCAGAGGACAACATATTCGAAATTGTCCGTTGTTGTTGAGAGTTCAACGTCGAATATGCGTTAATGCTTTGCACATTTTTGTGTCCGGAGATCTACAGTGGGGAAAAAATCGTGCATTAGCTATAGGAAATCTGTCAGTTGATCCGAGATCTCTTTTTGAATTTAGGCCTTCCAAAAAAACTAGTGATAAAAAATAATATGGAATTGTATATTTTGTGTTTGGGATATAAATTCATAATAAAGGTAAGTGGACTGGTTTAGAAGATGGTGTTTGTTACATGTGTTTTACATTTTTAATGCCTGCATGATTTGTGTAGGCGCTATACCACTGTAGTTCAACTTCTGGACAAGGTACTTCCTGGCCGAATGGTTGGTCAACCTTTTCCCAGTTTCCCCTTTTACTTTGAGGCCTATGAGAAAAGCGCATAAACTGGGTAACCATTGTGCATATTTAATAATACATTGACAATTTTAAAAATAAATATACGACAAACCGCGTGATATGAACGAAGGGAGACAACTCGTATTTATTTTTAAGTAATCATACCTGCTTTCACTGCCAATTACCTACATATCTATCTATATCACACACAGTCAGTTACTTCATATCTATCTATATCACACCATCAATTTCATAAAATATTTTTAATTTCCCAAACACCAAGTCAATTTACACATTTTTCCCCTATTAAATTTTCCAACCAGCCCCATTTTTAAAACCCCATTTTCTACTATTT
>NW_022982606.1:0-25000 GCF_902652985.1 Pecten maximus
TTTAGGGTTTTCTTTTCCAAAATTTTGCGGCCTATTTTGGTTTTTTTTTGTAACCTTTCCTTGTCCCAAAATTTTTTGGGGTTTAAAAACTTCCAAGAAAATTTCCCTTTTTTTTTGAAAAATTAACAAATTTTTTGACGGAACCCCAAAGGGGCCGAAACGGATTTTCTTTACAAATAGTAACTTTTTGTTTACCTTGAATTTTCCAAAAATTTTCCAAAATTTTAAAAATTTTTCCCGGTGATTTTTGGTGAGGGTAACAAATTTCCCCTTTTGGTTTTTTTTAAAAAAGTTTTTATTGAAAAAATTAAGTAGTTTTTAATTTTTTCCACAGTTTTCCAACATTACAAATTTTCAAAGGGCCCCTCTTCTTAATGAAAACCTAAAAAACGAAAAAAAAATTTTTGGTTCCCGGCCCTTAAAATAATAAATTTTTAAGTTTTCCCCTTTAAACAAAGGGGAAAAATTCAAATTTTTTGTTCGGAAACCAATGATGTCCAATTTTTATCCGGGTTCATTTAATTCCCAATTTTAAACAAAGGAAGGAAACCTTTTTAAGGTAATTTTTATTTTTTCCCTTTTAATTTTTTTGCGCAACCTTGT
Source organism: Pecten maximus (assembly GCF_902652985.1). Taxonomy (NCBI): domain Eukaryota; kingdom Metazoa; phylum Mollusca; class Bivalvia; order Pectinida; family Pectinidae; genus Pecten; species Pecten maximus. The sequence goes on from NW_022982606.1 coordinate 604, forward strand.
TTGGCCTTAAAGTTTTAAAAAAACATAAATTTCGCTGAAATTTCCCAATTTTTAAATTTTGGGGTTTAAAAATTTTTACCTTTTTTGGGTTGTTTTTTGGGGGGCCTTGTAAAACCTTAAAAATTTAAAATTCCCGTTTAAAACAACAACCAAAAGATTAAAAAATTTTTTTTGATGAGGGGTAAAAGGGCCCCCAAAAAAGGTTTTCAAAATGGAGGGCCTTTTCCCTTCCTTAAGGGCACATCAAAAACAAATTTTCCCCCTTTGGGATTTTTGTAACCAGAAACCCAAATTTGAACCATGGTTTAAAAAAGGTTATGTTTTTAAACCCGGAACTTGGTTTTTATTATCACAGGGAAACCACTTAAAAACCCCTTTGGGAACCTTTTCTTAATAAAAAAAACCCCGAACTTTTTTTGGGTTTAGCTGCCTTGGTGAAGGGTTTTTTAAAAAAAATTTGGTAATTAACAATCCAGAATTTTGACTTTAAAACCTTTAAATAAACAAGGGTTTAAAAAATTTTTTGGTAAAATTTTTGGGAACCCATTCCTTAAAAACCAAAGGAAAAAAAGGGGCCCCAACAATTTCGGCGGGTACAGGGCTAAAAGTTTAAATTTTACCTGCATTCCTTTGTTGGGGTTTCAAAAAATTTACTTTTTTTAACCCTTTTTGTTACCAAAAGCCCAGGCCCCTTTAGCCCTTAAATGGGGGGAATGAAGGGCTCCAAGTTTTTAAAATGGATACCTTGACCTTCTTTCCAAAATAAGAAAATTTTTAAAAAAACAACTTTTTTTGAAAACCCAAAAACCCCCAAAAAACCCCAATTTTAATATCAAAGAACCCGGGTTTTCGGAATTTTTGGGAAAGGATGCCCTTTTGGGTTTCTTTTAAAGGTCACAGGGAAAAATTTGCCCAAAATCTTTAAAAAAATTTTTATTTTGAAAACCCAAAAGGGCCCAAAACCCCTTAGGTTTTAAGGATTAAAAGGCTAAAAAGGTTGTTCACAAAAAAGGGCCCTTGATTTTTCAACCCCGGGGGGGTTTAAAAATATCCCAAAATCTTTAAACGACTTCTTGAAAACCCAAAAGGCACGGGGCCCCTCATATTTTAGCGGCGGGAAAGGGGGCTAAAATTTTGGAAAATAATGCCCTTGCCCTTCATAAAGGTTTAAACAGGGCCCCCCAAATATCTAAAAATTTTTGAATTTCTTTGAAAACCAAAAAAACCAAAACCAAATTTTTTTGGTCTGTAGATTTTGGATAAAGGGGCTCCCCTTTTTAAAAATTTGGCTGCCTTTAATTTCCAAAATTTTTAAAAACAAAATTTTTGAAAAACCTTTTTTTTATAAAAAAAAGGCCCAAAACCCCTTTTTTGTTTAGCTCAAAAAAAAGGGGTTTTTAAGTTTTCCCCAAAATGGATAAACCTTTGGCTTTTCATTAAGGGTCACATGGGCAAAAAAGTTTAAATCTTTTTGAAAAATTTCTTTTGATAACAAAAAGGCGCAAACCCCCTTTTAATTTTTGGTAGAGGCTGGGGAAGGCTCCCAAGTTTGAAAAAGGGAGCCCTTGATTTCTTTCAATTTTCGAGGGGAAAAACCCCAAAATTTTAAAAAACATTTTTTTCTTGAAAACCAAAAGGCCCAAAACCCCCAAATTTTATATTTGTACAGGCTGGTTAAAAAGGCAAACCAAGATTGGGTTAAAAATGAATGACCTTGATTCTTAAAGGCAAGGGGCCAAAATATAAAAAATTTCATTTGAACCGGAAGGGGCCCCCAATATTTTTTGTAAAACCCTGTTAGGGGCAAAATGTTTAAAAAGGTTTTTATTAAATTTAAAAGGGTTTTAAAAAACCCATAAAAAACCAAATTCTTTTTTATAAAAAACCCAAATGTTTTTTGGGCTTTAAAATTGGAAAAGAAGTTTGTTTCAAAGGGATTATTTTGGCTTTTATTAAATTTATGGGCTTAGCAAGGTTTTTGGGAACAATTTTTTGATTTGGGGAAAAATTTTTGTATTTAAAAAAGGGAAATTTTGCCCAAAAAGTTCCTTTTTCGATCCCAAATATTTAATTTTTATTTTAAATTTGGCTTATCCCAAAACCCAAAATTTTGTTTTACTTTGGGTAAATCCCAATTTTTAAATAGTTGTTCTTCAAGGTAATGGTGAAATATTCAAAACCTATTGGGCTGGTTTAGTTTTTGCCCCCCCTTTTAATGAAAAAAGTAAATATTTTTTGGTTATTGTTATAATGCCAAAAAAAAAATTTTTTTAATTATAAAAGAAAAGGAAATTTTCTTTAAATTTTTGGAAAAATTTTTTACATTAGAAATGTATTCCTTTTTAAGAAATTTGGTTGGTTTTCAACCTTGTTCGGAAATTTTTGTAGGTTTTTTTTATCTAAAATTTTTAAAAAACCCCGTTTTTTTAATAAAATTTTTTAATTTAATTTTTAAAGGACACCCCTAAACAAAAAAATTTATGCTTTATTTTTTTAAACCCCTGAAATCTTAAAAGGTTATTAAACCTAGGGATGAATGTTTCTTTTTTTAAAAACCCTTTTTTTTAAGGACTTTTTAAAAGAGAATAAAAATATTTTTTTTTTTAAATGGGGCCAAAATCTTTTAAATTTTCGGCGAATATTCCCAAAAAATCCTTTTTTGTGTTTATTTGTGGTTAAAAAACCCAATCACTTTCAAACATCACTTTAAAAAACCCCGTTTTTAACAAGCCAATAAGGAAGGGTTGTCCAAAAACTCAAATTCTTAAAGTAAAAAAAGGGGGTTACAAACCCAATTCCCAGAGGTTTTCAAAAGGGAATGAAAAATTTTGTTTTTTTTTAAAACCCAAACCCCAGAGGGTTTTCCCAAAACCCCCTTGTTTTTTAAACTTTTTTCAGTAAACAAGATCCAAAGGGGGTTTCAAACCTCATTTGTAAAGGAACGTCAGTCAACAAGCCATCCCAGAGGTTGGTCAAAAACGCACTGTAAGTAAACGTCCGTCAACAAGCCATCCCAGGGGGTTTTGTCAAAACGTCACTGAAAGAAAAAGCCTTCAACAACCCATCCCAGAGGGTTGCCCAAAACTTCACTGTAAAAAAAAGTCATTAAACAAGCATCCCAGGGGGTTTTGTAAAAAACTAAACTGAAAGAAAAATTTAATCAAAAAACCACCCCAGAGGGTTGAAAAAAAACGTCACAAAGGGAAACTCATTAAAAAACCACCCCCAGGGGGGTTGTAAAAAACGTCACTGAAAGAAAAAAGGGCCCCAGCAAAAAAGCCCCCCCGGGGGGGTTTTTAAAAACTTCCAATGTAAGTAAACCAGTCAAAAAACCATCCCAGAGGTTGTAAAAACTTCATGAAGAAAACTTTATAAAAAACCCCCAATCCCGGGGGTTTTTTAAAAACGAAAATGAAAGAAAACGAAAGGTCAAAAAAACCTCCCCAGGGTTGAAAACCCCACTTTTTAAAAAACTTCAACAAGAAACCCAAGGGGGAAAAAAGGGGGTCAGGGTTAATAAAGGTTATTAAATCCCAATTTTCAAAAAAAATTTTAAAGGTTCTCAAAAAAAGACCCAGGGGGGGAAACTAATGGGGAAAAAAACGCCAAAAAACAACCCAAAGGGCCCGGGAAAAAGGATTTTTTCCCATTTTGTTTTAAAACCTTTCCATCACCCAAAAATTTTTTATTTTTTTTTTAACCCCAAAATCCGAAACCTCATTTTCCCACTTTTTTCCCCTTCCCTTTTTCACGTCAGGCGGAGTCATGTCGTTGTTAAAAAACCGTTTTGCAAAAAAATTTATAAAAGTTGATCAAGGACCCCCCTTTTGCGGGAAATCTAAACTTTTATCAATTTTTATTTTTTTAAGGGTTTAAAACATTAATATTGCATATGTAAAAAATACGATCACCCTCCGTCTCCCTTAAGGGGACTTATTGTGTAACGCTCCTTCCCCTTTCCTCCCCCCTCCCCCCTTTCCCCTCCCCCACGGGTAGTTTTCAATTGGAAAATTTCCCCCCTAAGAAAAAATTTCCTGATTATGGTAAAGAAAAGGTTTTAAAATTTAAAGCATTTTTTGTTTGGATAAAACTGTTTTATTGTCCAAAAAATAAAAAAGGTTTTTTAAAATTTTTTTGTTTTAATTTACGGGGGCTCCTCTAAATCTTTAAAAAATTCTCAAAAACATTTTTTTTGTGAAAAAATTTGAAGTTTTTTGAACTGTTTGATCAAAGGGATACCGACGTGCATCGTCAGGTAAATAAATGAAAGGGCTTTTATCTGAAAACCCAAAAACACAGGGGCTAAAATCTAAACCCCAGGTACATTTTGGTGTTTGTAACGCAATCACTTTTCAAAAGATTAAATAAATATGTTGTGTCATGAAACATTTGTTTGGGTTTTGAAATCCCCAACCATTTTTTTAAAAAAAACTTTAACATCTACACCCCTTCCTAAAAAAGAACAAGGGTTTTTCTTTAATAATTAAAAACCCTAAGATAAAAAAAGGAATATTTTAAATCTTTTTCTTGAAAATATTGTTGTAAGGCCCCTTTTTAAACTTTTTACTATTATTGCCCTCGGGATACTTTTTTTGGGGACCCTTGTGTTAGGGTTTACTTCTATTGTCTCTGTAAAATTTTTGTTGTAGACCCAGGGGGTTTTAAATTTTTACTTTTCCATTGCCTGTATCTTTTTTGGGTAGAAAAATTTTTTTAATGTTTACTTTTATTGTTTTCTTTTATATTTTGTTATAGAAAACCCAAAGGGTTTTAGGTTTCCTATCTATTGTCTAAAATACTTTTTGTGGACCCCAAATTATGTTAGTATTGTACTTTTAAATCAAATTGGGGCTCTATATATTTTGTTTGAGAAAAACCATTGTTTTATTTTTTCATCTTTTGGTCTCTATTTTACTTTGTTTAAAACACCATTTTTTTTATGTGTACTATCCATTTCTTTGTTACTTTTTTTGAGACCCCAATTGTTTTAAAGGGTTTCCTTTTTAAATTTGTCTCTGTAAAAATTTTGTTATAGACCCCACTGTTTTTATTTTTTACTATCTATTGTCATATATACTTTGTTGTGGACACCATTGTGTTAGTATCTGTAATTTTTGTTCTATATATTTTGTTGTAGACCCCAATTGGGTTAGGGTTTTACTATCTATTTTTCTCTAAAATACTTTGTTGAAAAACACCTTTTTGTTATGTTACTTCCATTGTTTTTGTATCCTCTTTTTGTAGACACCATTGTGTTATTGTACTACCCCAATTGTCTTGTAATTTTGTTGTAGACCCCCTTTTGGGTTTTATTTTATTCTATTTTTTCTGTATACTTTTATAAAAAACCCCCTGTTTTAGGTTTACTACCTTTTGTTTTCGTAATTTTGTTGTTGACCCATTGTTTTTAATTTTTTACTATCTTTTGGTCTCTGTATACTTGTTGTGGAAAACCAAATGTGTTATGTTTACTATCTATTGTCTGTGTTTAAAATTTTTTTAGCCCCCTCTTTTAGGGTTTACTATTATTGTCCTGCATCCCCCTGTTATGGACACCATTGTGTTTTTTTTAATATTTTTGGGTGTGTAATTTTGGGCTATAACCCTTTTTGGGTTAATTTGTACTCTATTTTTCTCTGTATACTTTGTTGTAGAAAACCTTTGTGTTATGTTTACTATTTTGTTTCTGTATTTTTGTTGTAGAAAAACCATTTTTTTAATTTGTTGGGATCTAGGCCCTATGTATACTTTGTTATGACCCCAGGTGTTATGTTTACTATCTATTGTCGGTGTATAAAAATGTTAAGACACCATTTTGTTAGTTTACTTTTAAAATTGTCTTGTAAAATTTTTTGTAGAAAACCATTGTGTTTGTTTACTATCTATTGTCTTTATATTTTGTTATAACACCATTGTGTTAATGTACTATCTTTTGGCTATGTTATTTGGGTTTTAAAAGACCCCATTGTGTTATTTTACTATCATTGTCTCGTATATTTTGTTGTGCACCATTTTTTTATTTTTTAATTCTATTGTCTCTGTAAATTTTTTATAGCCCCCCTTTGGTTAATTGTACTTTTCTTTTGTCTTGTTACTTTTTTTTATAAAAATTTGGTTTTAGGGTGTACTATTTTTGTTTAAAATTTGGGTTTAGAACCATTGTTTTTAATTTTTAAATCTATTGTCTGTGTATACAAGGGTTTATAAAACCCATTTTGTTATTTTTACTATTATTGTTTCTGTATACTTTGTTTTTGACTTTTTGTTTTAAATGTTTACTACTATTGTCTCTGTATTCTTTTTTGTAACACCATTTTTTTTATTTTTAAACTATCTTTGTCTCTGTATCCCTTTTTTGTAGCCCACCATTGGTTATTTTACTATCTTTGTTTTGAAATACTTTTTTATGCACCTTTGTTTTTGTTTACTATTATTTTTCTCGTATACTTTTTTGTAGACACCATTGGGGTTATGTTTACTATCGTTTGTCTCTGCCTCCCTTTGTTGTAGACACCCATTGTGTTTGTTTTCATCTATTGTCTATTTTAACTTTTTTTAAAATAACACCTTTGGGGTTTTATGTTTATTTATCTTGTTGTGTTTAAAAAAGGGTTAAAACCCCTTTTTGTTATGTTTACTATCTATTGTTCTTATACTTTGTTTTTTACATTATTGGGGTTATTTTTTACATCTATTGTCTCGGGTATTCTTTGTTTAGAAAACCAATTGTTTTTATGTTTACTATTTTTGTCTCTGTTTTACTTTGTTGTGGGAAAACCATTGTTTTTTATTTTTTTCCTATCTATTGTCTTTTGTATACTTTTTTGTAGAAAAACCATTGTGTTATATGTACTATCTATTGCCCTTGTTACCCTGTTATAGACTCCATTGTTTTTTATTTTAAACTATTTTTGGTTTTGTTATTTTTTTTAAAAAAACCCATTGTTTTATTTTTATATTTTTGCTCGGTATTCTTTGTTTTTAGCCCCCATTGGGGTTATGTTTACTATTGTCCCTTGTATCCTTTGTTTAAAAACCCCCATTGTGTTATTTTTCTACCTTTGTCTCTGTATTTTTTGGGTTGGGGCCCACCTTTTTGTGTTATATGACTATCTATTTTCCGGTATCCCCTGTTTAGCCCTTGGGTTTTTTAACATTATTGTCCTGTATATTTGTTGTAGGAAACCTTTGGGTTTTTAGGTTTACTATCTTTTCTCTGTATTTTTTTGTTTGTAAATACCATTGTTTTATTTTTACATTGTTCTGAAACTTTTTTGTAGAAAATTTTTGTTTTATGTTTACTTTTCTTTGTTCTTTTATACTTTTTTTTTAGCCCACCATTGTTTTTATTTTTTACTATTTTTGCCCCTTTTTTTCCTTTTGTTGTAGAAAACCATTGTTTTTATTTTTAAATATTTTATTGCCCTTGTATACTTTGTTTATAGACCCCTTTGTGTTAGGTTACTACCTTTTTTCTTGTTCTTTCTTTTTGAAAACCATTGTTTATGTACTATCTATTGTCTCTGAAATTTTTGGGTTGTAGACACCTTGTTTATTTTTAATTTATTGCCCCTTTTTTAAAATTTTTTTAGAAAACCATTGTGTTTTGTTTATTTATATTTGTCTCTGTTTAACTTTTTTTGACACCCCCGTGTTATGTTTATTTAATCTTTTGGGTTGTGTAAAAATGTTATGGGCACCTTTTTTTTTAGGTTTAAATTTTTTTGTTCTGTTTTACTTTGTTATAGAAAACCTTTGGTTTTTATGTTAACTATTAATGTCCTGTTTTTTGGGTTGTAGACCCCCTTTGGGTTTTATTTTACTATCTATTGTCTCTGTTTTTCCCTTTTTTTAGAAACCCTTTTGTTATTGTACTACTATTGTCTCTTTATACTTTGTTCCCGACCCATTGTGTTATGTTTACTATCTTTTTTCTCTGTATACTTTGTTTAGACCCCGGGGGTTGATATATTTTTTTCCCTTTTTTAAAATTTGTTGTAGACACCATTGTTTTTATTTTACTACTATTTCTTGTATACTTTGTTTTAAAAACCACCATTGTTTTTTTCTTATTTTTTCTCTGTATACTTTGTTGTAGAAAACCTTGTGTTATGTGAACATCTAGGGTCTCTGTATATTTTCTTGTAGACCCCATTGTTTTAGGGACTTCTATTGTTCTGTATTTTTTTGGTAGACCCCCCCAATTGTGTTATGTTTACTATCTTTTTGTCTCTGAAAATTTGGTTGTAGACCCAGGTGTTTTTTTTACTATATTTTGGGCTCTTTTATTTGTTGTAGACCCCACTGTGTTATTTTTATTATTTTTTGGGGAATACAATGTTATAGAAAACCATTTTGTTTTTTTACTATCTTTTGTCTCTGTAAAATTTTTTGTTATAGCAAATTGTGTTATGTTAAACCCTTCAAATGTCTCGGGTTAAATTTTGTTGTAAAACCCCTTTGGGGTTTTTTTTACTATCTATTTTTCTCGGGTTTTCTTTGTTGTAGACCCCCATTGTGTTATGTGAAATTTTTTTGTTTTTTTATATTTGTTTAGACACCATTGGTTATGTTTACTATCTTTTTGTCTCGGATACGTTTTTGAAAGACACCACTGGTTGGGTTTTTTTATTGTTTCTCTGTATACTTTGTTGTAAACCATTGTTTATGTGTAAAAATCTATGTTTCTGTTTATTTGTTATAGACACCACTGTGTTATGTTTACAAACCTTTTGGTCTTTGTTTATTTTGTTTTAGAAAAACCATTTTGTTATGTTTACTATCTATTGCCCTTTATATTTTTGTTATAGCCCCCCATTGGGTTATATGTCCTTCTATTTTTCTCTTTTCCCTTTGCTTTTTGCCCACCATTGTTTTATGTACTATATATTGTCTCGGGATACTTTTTTTGTAAAAACCACCTTGTGTTATGTGTTTTATTGTTGTTTTTTGTAACTTGTTTTTAACACCATTTGTTTATGTGTACAATTATTGTTTTGTTACTTTTTTAAAGACCCATTGGGGAGGGTGTTTTTTTGGGCCCTCTTTATTTTGTGTAGAAAACCATTGTTTTTTTGAAATATTATTGTCTCTGTTTTACTTTGTTGTAGCACCATTTTGTTATATTACCTATCTATTGTCTCTGTATACTTTTTTGTAGACCCCATTGTTTTAATGTACTATCTATTTTTCCTCTGTTACTTTTTTTTAAACCCAAACATTGTGTTTATGTTTCTATTATTGTCTCTGTATATTTTGGTTTAGACCCCCATTGTGTTAGTGACTTCTTTTGTCTCTGTATCTTTGTTGTAACAATTGTGTTATTACAAAATTTAAATTGTCTCTCTAAAATTTGTTGTAGACCCCCCTTTGTGTTAGGTGTACTATCTTTTGTTCTGAAATTACCCTGTTGTAGCACCATTGGGGTTTGTTTCCCATCTATTGTTCTGTATATTTTGGGGTTATAAACCATTGTTTTTGTTTATTCTTTTATTTTGGGAAAACTTTGTTGTGGGACACCTTTGTTTTACTTGACTACCCTTTGTCTTTTGTATCCTTTGTTGTAGACTCCATTGTTTATTTTAAATCTTTTGTCTCGGGATATTTTTGTTGTAACACCATTGTTTATGTACTATCTATTGTCCCCTTATCCCCTTTTATAGACCCCTTTGTGTTAGTGTACTATTTTGGGCCCTCTTTTAATTTGGGTTTTTTAACACCATTTTGTTTATAGTACTTCTTTTGGGCCCTCTTTTATCCTTTTTTGGTGGGACCCCATTGTGTTTTTGAAACTATCTTTTTTTCCTTGGGTAAACCTTTTAAGACTCCATTGTGTTTGGTACATCTATTGTCTTGTTACTTTTTTTTGGGGACTCCTTTGTTATAGGTTACTATCTATTTTTCTTGTATACTTTGTTGTAGACCCCCTTGGGGTTTTTGGTGCTATCTTTGTCTCTGAAATTTTTTGTTATAGACTCCTTGTTTTATGTGTATTTTCTATTGTTTGTATACTTTGTTGTAAAAACCTTTTGTGTTATATGTTACATCTTTTTGTCTCTGTTACTTGCTGTAGACACCCTTTTGGTGTTAGTATTTCCCGTTGTCCGATACTTTGTTTGAGACAACTTTGTGTTAGGGTTTACTTTTCTTTTGCCCTCTTTTATTTTGTTGAAAGCCCCCCATTGTGTTATTTTTTACTATCTATTGTCTTTTTTAACTTTGTGTAGAAAACCAAATTGTTTTTCGTGAACTATTTTTGGTTTTGGTACCCTTTTTGTTGTAGTTTCCTTTTTGGGTTATTTTTAACTATCAAATTGTCCTGTTATTTTGGGTTGTAGACACCGTTTTTGTTTTATGTACTATCTTTTGCCCTTGTAACCTTTTGCTGTAGAAACCATTTTGTTCTGTACTATTATTGTCTCTGTACCCTTTGTTGTAGACACCATTGTTTTATGTTGAAATTTTATCTTTCTTTTTTTTACTTTGTTTTTGGACCCCAATTGTGTTAGTTTACTTTTATTGTTCTGTATACTTTTTTTGTAGACACCTTTTGGGTTTTTATTTTTACTATTTTGTCTCTGTTTTCTTTTTGTAGAAAAACCCTTTGTGTTAGGGTTACATTATTGTCTCGGATCCTTTTTTTTTTAAACCTCCATTTTTTTTTGTTTACATTATTGTCCTGTTTCTTTTTTGTAACACCTTTGGGTTTTTTTTATTTTAAATTGTCTTTTGGATTTTTGTGCCCCCTTTGGGGTTATTACTATCTTTTTGCTTTATACTTTTTTTGTAAAAAAATTGTTTAGTTTACATTTTTGGCTTGTATACTTTTTGTAAAAACCCCATTGTGTTCCGTGTACATCTATTGTCTCGGTATACTTTTTTGTAACCCATTTTTGTTATGTTTACTTCTTTTGGCTTGTAACTTTTTTTTTGGTAGAAAACCATTGGGTTATGTTTAAAATTATTGTCTCGGGATACTTTTTTTTGTGAAAAACTTGTGTTATGTTTTATTCCCTTATTTTCTGTTTACTTGTTGTAGAAAAACCCTTTTGTGTTATTTTCTACTATCTTTTGTCTCTTTTATTTCTGTGGGACACCATTGTTTTTAGGGTACTATTTATTATTTTTCTTAACTTTGTTTTAACCTTTGGGTTTGTTTTACTATTATTATCTCTGTATATTTTTGTTTTGAAAACCCATTTTTTTTTATGTGATTTATCAATTATCTCGGGATACTTTTTTGGTTTGACCCACTGTTTTATGTTTCCCTATTATTGTCTTGTATATTTTTGTTTTTAGAAAACATTGGGGTTATGAACTATCTATTGTTCTTATCCTTTGTTTTTAGACACCTTTTGGTTTTTATTGTACTATCTTTTTGTTCTGAAATATTTTGGGCTGTAGAAAAACCATTGTTTTATGTCTTTTATATTGTCTTTTTGATCCTTTGTTGTAACAAATTGTGTTACTTTATTTTCTATTTTCTCGGGATTTTTGGGTTTGTAAAAACCATTGTTTTTAGGTATTTCTTTTGCTCTGTATATTTGCTGTAGCCACCATTTTTATGTGTATACTATTACTCTGTTACTTTGTTGTGGGCCACCAGGGGTGTTATATTTTACTATTAGGGCTCTGTTTTTTTATTTGGGTTGTGACCCAAAGTGTTTATGTTTCCTATTTTATTGTCCCGTATCCTTTGCTGTGACACCATTGTGTTATGTGTACTATCTATTGTCTCTGTATACTTGTCTGTAGACACCATTGTGTTATGTACTATCCTATTGTCTCTGTATACTTTGTTGTGGGAAAACATTGTGTTATGTTTACTATCTATTGTCTCTGTATACGTTGTTGTAGACACCATTGTGTTTATGTTTACTATCTATTGTCTCTGTCTATACTTTGTTGTAGACACCATTGTTTACGTGTACTTTATTTTTTCGTACCCCTTTGGGTTGTGGGGCTCCATTGTGTTAGGGTTTACTATCTATTGTCTCTGTAACTTTGTTGTAAAAACCCCGGGTTGTGTTTATTTAGATTTATTGCCCTCTGTATCCCTTTTGCGGGTAGAAAACCATTGGGTTATGTAATATTTGTCTCTGTACCCTTTTGTTGTAGCCCACCTTTGGTTTTTGTATTTTATCTCTTGTTTTTTATATTTTGTTGTAGACACCGGGGGTTTTTATTTTTACTTCTTTTGGGTTCGGGATACTTTTTTTTGTAGACCCCTTTTGTGTTTTTTTTTTTAAATATTATTTTTTCCTGTAATTTTGTTGTGGAAAACCTTTGGTTACTTTAAATATCAAAGGGGTCTTTTATCCTTTGTTTAGACCCATTTGTTATTTTACTATCTTTGTCTCTGTTTTACTTTGTTGTAGACACCTTGTGTTTTTTTAATACTTTTTTTCTCTGTATACGGGGTTTTTGAAACCCCTTTGGGTTTTTATTTTACATTATTGTTTTGGATTATTTTTGTTGTAGAAAACCCTTGGGGTTAGGTTTATATCTTTTGCTCTGTTTTTCCTTTGTTGTGGGACACAATTGTTTTAGTGTACTATTCTTTGTCTCTGTATATTTTGTTTAGATCCATTTTTTTATGTTTATTCTATTGCTTGTAACTTTTTTTGTAAAACCCACCTTTTTTTTGTTTTATGTTTACTATCATTGTCTCTGTATACTTTGTTTTTAAAAAACATTGTGTTATGTTTACTATCTTTGTTTTGGTATTTTTGGGTTTGGACCCATTTTTTTTTATATGTCTATCTTTGTCTCTGTTTTCCCCTTTTGTTTGTAGACCCCCTTGGGGTTAGGGGAAACTCTTTTATCTCTGTTTTATTTTGTTTGTGGGCCACCATTTGTTATGGGGTCAATTATTATCCTTATACTTTTTTTGAACCCCCTTGTGTTTGTGTACATCTTTTAATCTTGTTATTTTGGGTTGTAGAAAAAAAATGGTTATGTTTACTATCTTTTTTCCCTTTTTAAAACCTTTGTTTTTTCGAAAAAATTTGTTTTTTTTTTACTATCTTTGTCTTTTTAAAACTTTTTTGTAACCCCATTGGGGGAATTGTACTATTTTTTGTCTCTGTATACTTTGCTGAGAAAACCATTTGTTTTTATTACATATATTGTCTCTTTTATTTTTTGTTGAAAAAACCTTTTGTTTTTTCTTTTACTATCTATTGTCTTGTTTACTTTTTTGTAAACCCTTTGGTGTTTATGACAAATTATTTTCTCTGTTTTATTTTGGGCTGTGACACCATTGTGTTATGTGTCCCTTCTATTATCTCTGATATTTTGGGTTGTGACCCATTGGGGTTTAATTTTACTATTTATTGCCTCTGTATATTTTTGTTGTAAAAACCCACTGTGTTATTTTTAATCTTTGGTTTTTTCCTTTGTGAGACCCCCATTGTGTTATGTTTACTATCTATTATTCTGTATATTTTGTTGTAGAAAAACCATTGTTTTTAAATTTTTCTATCTTTTGGTCTCGGTACTTTTTTGTAGAAAACATTTGTGTTATTTTTACTATCTATTGTCTCTGTTATTTTTTTATAGCACCTTGTGTTATATGACTAATATTGTCTCTGTACCTTTTTTGAAAGGACCCCATGTGTTTTTTACTATCTAAATTTTTGATTTTTTTTTTTGGGGGTTCCATTGTGTTTGGAAAAATTTACATAGGGGGGTTCATGCCGAACGGTTTTGGACTCTCCCTTTTGGTTTCGGCTGGCCGGGAAAATTCCCCAATTTTTTCCTTTGGTTAGAATGGGAAGTAGTTTTTTTTAAGGACATTCCTTTGAAACTACTTTTTTTTCCCCGGGGGCGGGTCCAGAGGAGGTGGAATAAAACCATGTCCCGGCTCTGTAAAAATCGGGGGAAAAGGCTGCAAACCATCAGGGAAAAGTTGGTTTTCGAGTGGCCATCGCCAGATTGTTCCCCTTTTAAAAGATTATAGATTTTTGACATAAATGACACGGGGTTTTCCTGTTTTTCAGATCATATTCCTTGAAACCCCCATTGAAGGGCCAATAAATTATTCCGCTTGAATCCTATGATTAAAAATTTCACTATTTTTACCCCCCCCAATAAAACCATTTAAATTTTTAAAAATACAAGGGCAGTTTTTTTAATTACCTAACAATAACCCTTTTTCACCCAAAATTTTGGTGTTACCCCAAAACCGAAATTCTTATAAGTTAAATCTTTTTCTAAAATATTTTTTCAGACATCTAAAAATGATTTCGAAAAAAAATAAAAAACAGTTTGGGTTATATTCTTTAAAAAAATTATTTTTCGGGGCTTGAAAAAAAAAACGTCTTTTTTCCCCCACAAATTCATGTTTTTATTTTCAAAAGAAATCGACGCAATTTCAATTTCAAAGAGAATACAAAGGAAACTTGTTAAAAAAAAAAACCGATTTGGTTCTGTTTGATTCGGGCCCGCTAGAAACTAAATTAAATTACTCAAAAATTTAACTTAAGAAAAACCCTTTCGTGTTTAAAAACCATAAAAAGAAACAGACCCCAATAGAAATTTTAAAATCGCCCAAAGGGCCCAAACCGAAGGCAACGAGTGGGGTTTAAATTTAATGATGTGTCAAGTAAAAAATTAAACTGGGTTTGGTGAAGCCATGCATTTTTTTGGGATTAGGGTTAATGGTACAATGACACCTGTCGACCGGGGAAATTTCGGTACTTTTCCCTAACGTCAATCTCTGAAACCCCAAGGGGTTTTTAAACCTTCAAATACAAAATTTAAAATTTCGACATATTTTTAAAATAATTTAAAATTTTTTTGTTTTTTTTTTTAAATTTTTCATTATAAAAATTTATTTTTTTTTTATTATTTTTTTTTTTTTAAAGTTTCCAAAATATACCATCATTTTTCCCTATTTTTATAAAATTTAAAAGTTATTGTTCCCTAAAAGAAGAACGGGTAAAAATGAAAAGGGGAAATAAGAGGGCCCCCCTTTAAAACCGAAAACACAGAAATTTTTTAAAAAAAAAAGTATCGCATTTAAATCGGAAAAACCCCCCTTAAAATTGAAATCCTTGTGAACAAACCCCAATTTCCCCCCAAAAAAGGTTCATTTATGTCCCGTAGGGTGTTGTTTTGTGTCCCCAACCGGATTTTAAATTTTGGGGATTGATTACCCCGATTTGACCCAGATTGCTTTGACCATGAACTATGTCGATGATGAAGCAGAAGACGCCCTCTTCCCAAACATTTTGTCTTTTTCTAATTTTACCCAAATTTAAAAGATCTTATTAATTTGAGTTTAGGTGTGGGGTTTTGTTTAAAAACGCTACAGGCCGAGAACTTGTTTTCATAACAAAACCCCCACATCTGTATTTGTTAAAATCCCTGTGTTAAAAAAACACAGCAAAATTCACATGTTTTTATAAAGTTTAAAAACAATAAAAAAATTTAACCCCCGGTTCATTTTTTTTTTTAAATGTTTTGTTCGCAACCCGGTGCCCCGGGGAGGCTGCGGTGGGCCCGGGGGTTAAGGGGTCCCCAAAAACTTTTTCACTACCCCCTACCTCGGGGGGGCGAGTTTGAAACCTACGTGGGGTGTTGCCAGTAGGAACCCTTTTTGGCCGGGGTTTTTTTTCGGTACTCCCGGGCCCCTTTTCCCCCACCTCCAAAAAAAACCGGGACGGGTTTCCCTTAAAAGGGCCTTTGGTGTTATAGGAAGTTAAAAAAAAATTAAAACCAAAAAAACAGCATTATATCAAAACAAAGTAAAAAAAAATTTTACTCTATAATAAAGGTTTGGAAAGAAAAAAATTTTAAAAAAAACTTCCCAAATTTTTCCTTTTTACGGTATATACCAGAAACCTTTTTATAAAAGGGCATTTACACACTGAAGCCTCATCTCTCTCTAAATCCCCTGAAACCTTTTTATGAAGGTCAGTTCTAAAAACCCTTTAAACCCCATCTCTCATAACCAAAACCTTTTCCATAAAGGCCAGTTCTACAAAATTAGCCCCATTTTATTCCAAGCCTTGGGTTTTTTAAAAAAGGGCATTCTGCACACTAAAAGCCCATTCCCCTTTAAATTTCCATGGGGCCTTGTCTTTTAAAAGGGCATTTTTTGCACACTAACGCCTTTATCCCTCATAGACGGAAAAGTGGGTCGGCCCAAGGGGTTTCCAAATGTGAAATTTGGGGCCCCGGGGGTTTCCGACTGTGTCGTGAGGGCGGTTGGGGGCCGATGTGATCGTAGGAGGGGGTTTTCCGGGTGTGAGCGTTCCCGGGCCTTTGGTAGCCGACGGGAGCGGGTTGGGAAACCCGGGAAACCCACGATGGTCAGCGTTTTTGGACCGTGGGTTTTCCCCGTTTTGTCCCGCCAACCGGGGGGAACCGTCAGGCCCAACGGACATTGGGGAAAACAAACGTGAGGCCGTGGGTTTCCGCCCGTGAGCCCCAGGCGGTCGGTTACCGACCCGTTGCGTCAGGGCCCCTGGGTTTTCTGAAAGGGGCGTGAGGACCGTGGGTTAGACTGTAAGGGGTCAGGGGCCCCGGGTTAACCCACTGTGATCGTCAGGACGTTGGTTTGCCGGGCTAGGGGCGTCAGGGCCCGGGGGTTTCCCACTGTGGCGACAGGACCGTGGGTTCCGACTGTTGGGGTCAGGACGTGGGGTTTCGACTGTAAAACACAGGGCCGTGGGGTTTCCCAAACGTGAGGTCAGGACCGTCGGTTGGGGCTGTGAGCGTTAAGAGGGCGGTTTTCCGACTGTAAGCGTGATGGCCCTTGGGTTACCGCTGTGGCGTCAGGAAAACCCCGGGTTACCCAATGTAAACGTTTAGTTCCCGGGGGGTTCCCCAAGTAACCCTCAGGCCCGGGTTTCGACTGGAGGGGGGGGACCGTGGGTTACCGATGGGGCGTCAGTTTCCGTTTGGTTTAGCTGTTTTGCGTGGTACCCCCGGGTTACTGACTGTGAGGTGGAATGGGGGTTAACCCACGGGGAGCGTTTGGGCCGTCGGTTAACCCATGTGAGTGTCGGACCGTCGGTTTAAACCCAAATGTGAGCGTAGGAAACCCTGGGGTTTCCGGGCTGGATCGGCAGGACCCTTTTGGGTTTTCCCACTTTAGCGGGCAGGGGCCGTGGGTTACCGACTGTGAGGACAGGACCATGGGTTACCCCACTGTGGCGTCAGGACCGTTGGGGAACCGACTATGACGTCGGGAAACCCTGAGGGTTTCCCAATGTGAGCCCCAGGAAACCCTTTGGGGGAAACCCATTGTGGGGCTTCGGGCCCGGGGGGGACCCACTGTGAGCGTCAGGGGCCGTGGGTAACCGTGGGTTCGTCAGACCGTGGGTTTTCCACTTTAAACCCCCAGGACCGTTTGGGGTTTCCGGGCTATGAGGGGTCAGGAAATGGGGTTTTCCGATTTTTGCGTCGGAACCCTGGGGGTTAAACCCACCCGTGATCGTCCCGGACGTTGGTTGCCGACTATGAGCGTCAGGACCCGGGGGGACCGAATGTGACGACAGGGTCATGGGGGAACCCACGGGGAGCCCTTTAGGGCCGTAGGTTACCGATTGTGAGGTTTAGGGGCCGTGGGTTTTCCCACTGTGAGCGGGCAAAGGAACCCGGGGGAAACCGGGCTGGTGGTTCCCCGGGCCGTGGGTTTTTCCCCCCCCCGGGAAAAAATGACCGTGGGGGTTTCCGATTGTGAGGATTCGGACCTGGGGAACGACTATAGCGGGCAGGGGAAGTGGGGGTAACCCCACTATTAACGTCAGGACCTTGGGTAAAACCCCCAAATATGAGGTTTGGCCCCCTGGGTTACCGATATGGAAACGTCCGGCCTTTTGGGGTTTCCAACTTAAAGGGAGGACCCGGGGGGGCCGACTGTGAAGGGGTCAGGGGCCCTGGGGGAAAAAGCCCATGGCGTCCCGGGCCGGGGAGTTACCGATGTGACGTCGGACCCTGGGTTTTTTCCGATTTTTTAGCTTTAGGACCGTGGGGGGGAACCCATTTGGGGCGGGCAGGGGGCCCTTGGGAACCGACTGTGTGCGGGCAAAAACCGGGGGAAAACCCACTTGGAAACGTCCCGGGCCCTGGGGGGGAAAACCCCCTATGAGCGTAGGACCGGGGGTTCCCGACTATTAGCGTAAAGAAACCCTTTGGGGGGAACCCACTTGAGCGTAACCTTTTAAACCGACTTTAGCGGTCAGGACCCTGGGGTTTTCCCCACTGTTGGGTCAGGGCCGTGGGTAAACCCCCACTAAGGGCGAGGACAGAGCGTTTAGGAATTTGTTTCCCCCACTAAGAGCGTCCCGGGCCTGGGTTACCGGGCCCTGAGCGCCTGACCTTGGGTAAGCGGGTATTCCCTCAGGGCCAGTGTTAACCCACTGTGAGCGTCGGAAACCCTTTGGGGGGGCCCCACCATAGCGTCAGGCCTGGGTAACGCCCATGAAACGTTAGGCCCCGGGGAAACCCACTAGAGCGTCCGGACCCCGGGTTTAAACCCCCGATGCCAGCGGTTGGACCCCTTTGGGGGAACCCCAATATTGGGGGTCAAAAGGGCCGGGGTTTCCGCCCCTTTGGGGTCAGGACCGGGGTTCCCCAATGAGGGGTCAGGACCCCGGGGGTTTCCCACTGGGGAGCGTAAGGGCCCTGGGTTACCCACTTTTGAGCTTTAGGACCGTGGGGTTTCCGACTTGAGCGTCAGGCCGTGGAAAAACCGGCTATGGGTCATGACCTTGGGAAAAACCCCCCTATGAGCGTCGGACCGTGAGTTAACCCAAATTTGGCGCAGGCCCGGGGGTTTCCGATTGTAGCTTCAGGGGTGGGTTTCCGACTGGGGGCGTCAGGACCGGGGGTAGCCGGGCTGTGGTTTCGTCAAAAACCGGGGGGGAACCGCCCATGAGCGTCAGGACCGTGGGGAACCCTTAGGGGTCAGGGCCGGGGGGGTTTCCGACTAGAGGTCCGGCCCTGGGTTTACCCCAATATGGGCGTCAGGATCCCGGGGGTTTTCCCACATGAACCCTCAGGACCGTGGAAAAACCCACTATAGCGGGCTAACCCTTGGGGGAACCCCAATATGGCGTCAGGACCTTGAGTAACCGACAAGAGCGTCAGGGCCGTGGGTTAAACCCACTGGGTTTGCGTAAAGAACCCTGGGTAACCCATATGGGGCCCTCAGGACCGTGGGTTAACCCCACTATTTGGGGGTCAAAGGGCCTTTGGGGGGCCGCTTGGGGCGTCAGGACCGTGGGGTTTCCGACTGTGGGTCGGCCCGGGTTCCCCCGGGGAGCTTTTTAGGACCGTGGGTTTCCGACTATGAGGTCAGGACCGGGGGAAACCCACTATGAGCGTCAGACCTTGGGGCCCCCCCTAGAGGTCAACCGTGGTTTTTGACGGGGACGTCAGGACCGTGGGGTTTCCGATTGGGGAGCCCGGACCGTGGGTTTCCGACTGTGAGCGGGCAGGGGCCCTGGGTTTTGCCGCGGTGCGTCAAGGGCCGTGGGGAACCGACATGAGGGGGCAGGACCCTGGGTAACCGCTTTGAGCGTTAGGGGCCGTTGGGGGACCGACTTGGCGGGCAGGACCGTGGGTTTCCGACTTGAGCTTTCCGGACCGTGGGTTTCCAAAAAAATAGGGGGTTTAGGACCGTGGGAAAAAACTAGAATTCTGACCTTGGGTAAAAAACCGACTTTTGAGCTTTAGGACCCTTGAGTAACCGGGCTATTTGGGGTCGGCCCGTGGGTTTTCCGACTGTTTCCCTATGCCGTTGGGGGGAACCGGGGTATTTGGGGTCAGGGGTTAAAAGAGCGTCAGGACCTTTGTTTAAACCCATTTTGGGGCGTCGGAAAGGGGTTTTTCCGACCCTGAGCGGCCAGACCCCTTTGGGGAACCCACTTTGGGGCCGGACCAAAGTGTAACCGGTGTGAGCGTCAGGCCCCTGGGTTACCGACATTTGGGAAAAACGTCAGGGGCCGTTGGGAACCGAATATGGCGTCAGGACCCCGGGGGTTAACCCACGATTTCTCAGGCTGGAAATGGGGGTTTCCGACTTGGGGTAAAGAACAAAGTGTGTCCCAACGATGGGGAATCATCCCCCCGGGCCAAAAGTTTAAGGCTGTCTCAGAACGAATTCCTAATTCCCCATTTGATTCTAAATTGTTCTTTGAAGGATTAAAAGAAGTTTTTAATTTCCTTTTTGAAAATAAAAAAAAAAGTTTTGCCTACATAACTGTAACTCCCCTTTTGGGAAAATCGTTTGGGTTTTTAAAAGGACTCGAAACTTTGGAACCAATCCCGGCCCCCATTAAAAAACCCTTTTTTGGGTTATTATTTACGTTTTTTATCTGTTTTTTTAAAAAAAGTAGATGGGCAATTGATCAAAGCAACCCAAAAAAAAAATTTAAAAGGAAATGCGGGTTTTTTGTACCCTTTTAAAAAATGTTTAAACAAAAAAATTACGTGGAAATTGTTCTCCCCGAGACGAAATACGTTCCCAGGTTAAACTTCCTTAGTATTTTAAAAAGTAAAATTTAAGTTTTTGGGGTTGCCAATGTGAGAGGGGAAAATCTGTTAGGTGAAAATACAAATTTCCCGCTCGAACGCCGTGAATGAATGGCTCTATATTTTTATTTTGAAAAGAAAAAAAAACAAACCCCGTTTGTCTACATGAATCACATGAATTTTATCCTATCTTGTATAAAATTGGCCGGTTGGGGGAGGTGAGTGTGGGGCAATATATGGGGGATACGACCCTCCGGGAATATCTGCTTTGGGGGTGAAAAAATTTTTGTTTTGAACCCCTTTTAGATACCAGCAAAACCAATCGGGGGCGTTGGGGGGGAGGTGGTTTTTCCCAAATTTCCCCCCAAACGGGTTTTCCCAAAAAATCGCGTTCCATATCATACAAATATAAAAAGGGAAGCATTTTTAGTATTGTATTTCCCGTGAGGACGCTGTCTATCGGTAAAAAAAATTTCCGTATTCCTATATTAAAGAAAACGTCCTTTGAAAAAAAATAAAGCCTTATGGAGATATTTTAAAAAATTTTGATTTCACTTTTTTTATAAAATTTTTTTTTAAATTCCCCTCCCATTTTTCTCCCATTCATCCGCATACACGTCTTTAATACTAAGGAAAAAAAAAGAAATTAAAAAGTATTTCGTCAGATACAATTAAAACAATTTTCAGAAAAAACAATCTGTTCGTAGCATGTATGCTTTTTTTTTAACGGTAAATTTTGTGTCAAATGCTATTTGTCCTAAAACCACTGTTGGGCAAATTGGGCCCAAATGTCCCCCCCTGCCGGGCCCCCAGCTGGGGTTACCATCAGCGCCAAATGCCAAACAAAATTTTTTTGGCGTTTTTAGAATTTCACTTTCGAAGGGGGAAAAATTTAGATAAAAGGGGAGGGGGGAATTTCAGTACCCTTTTTTAAATAAACCCCCCTTTTCGCTTTTTTGGTTATTACACAAAAACCCCCAATGCCCCCACTACCCCATACTGAGCTGCCCCAAGGGGTTTTGAATTTGAGGTGGGGGTTTTTTTTGGGGGGGGTTTTTAACAATTTTTTTATTCAAATTTTTAAAAAAATTTTTTCCAACACATTAAAATACCCAAAACATGCCCCTTTTAAATTACCAAACATACCTCAAAATTCATTTTGAAATATTTTTAAGTTTAACCTGTAGCCAAATTTTATTGGGTTTTTTCACTTATCACTCCTCACCACATAAAGAAAAACAAATTTAAACTTTCACATTTCCAAAAATATGGGGAGGGGGGGGGGGGGCGGGGGATTTGGGGCCTCGGAAAATTTTTTCTTACTAGATGGTAAAAAAGTGTATAGAATATACACAAAAAGTATTAAAAACGAATTTAAATTGCAGCACAAAAACGTTTCATTTAAATAAAACCCCACCCAAAAATTTAAAATCATTTTAAAAAAACATAATTTTCAAGTTATTTTGGAACTCAACGTTGTTTTGGTTGCCTTAAAGGGTTAACTTCATCCTTTTTGACCCTTTTCCTTTTAAACAAAAGGTTTTTTTTTAAATTATTAAATTTATATCCTTTTTTTTTAAAAATTTCATTTTAAACAAAAAATTGTTTAATCAATATTTGAAAAAAAGGTTTTTCTAAACCAAAAACTGCATCAATGAAACTAAATTTTCCAATTTTAAACCCCTTTTTTTTTAAAAAGACCAAAAAGTTTGTAGCAGCAGGGGGTTTTTTTACTTCACGTACCCAAAAGGGGACTAAACCCATCACAAAACCCAAAAAAAGTGGGTTTAATGGTTTCTGGAAAAATTTTTTTCCCGAAAAGTACATTTAAATTTTCTTCTTTTTCCCACCACAATTCCCCCGGTTATTCAATCCAGATCATCAGTTAATCCTTACAGCCCTTTAAATTTAAAAATTGTTTTATTAAACCCCACTTGGGGATAAAAATCTGTACGCTTTCGTTGGCTAAAACGGTGAAACTAAAACCCGACCCAAACTGCAAATTGGGTTTTTGACGTCCCTCAATAATTAATGACTTTACACAAACCCGGGGGGGGGACGTCACCGGTACCCCTTTTTTTTTCATACGCGAAAAAAAACTTGGCCACGTTTCCCTTTTATTAAGCCGATATTATTGGGGGTAGAAAAGGGGCACACCCCCCAAATCGAAATTTTTTGGGTATGGAATTTTTTTCACACTCGTTTTAATTTAAATTTTTAAAAAACCAAAAAAAAACTCCCAAAACCGGGGTCTTTTTTAACTTTTAAAAAAAAACTTAAATCGTGTGAAATTAAAAACCATTCCAACCCCCACCTTGTTTTAACCCTCTATTTAACCCATTTTTTTGTGAAGGGAAATTTTTTGTAAAAAAATTCTATGTTAAATTTTGTTTGGGAAACCATCTTTTTTTTGAACTATTATGGTTTTTAAAAAAATTTGCAATTTAAATTTTTTTTCCATTTGGTTTTTTGGATGCTAAAAAGGGCCCTTTTTTTTGTGATGTAGGCCCTTTTTTTGAAATTTTGACACAGGGTTCTAAATGTCCTGGTCCCCCTTTTTTTTTTCCTTTGTAAAACTTTCAATTTAAGGTTGGGTTTTGGGAAAAAGATTTGAAGAGAAGGGTTTTCCCGTTTTTCTGTTTTCAAAAAATTTTACAGCTTAATGTAAACCCTGAAAAGTTAAAAAACGGTCCCTTTTAAAAATATTTTTTTTTTTTTTTTTTTTTTTGAAATGCTTAAAAAAATAAAATAGCCCCGTTTTTTTTTCAAATCATATGGAAATTTAACCCCTTTTCCCGAACCTTTTTGCAGAAACTGGTTTTTTGTTTTTTCGGGTTTTTTTAATTATACCCCAAAGGATTTTCAGAATTTTTTTCATTTGGGGGTATTAGACCCCTCCATTGTTTTATACCAAAGCTTTCAGAAAATCTTTTCCCAAAAACAATTTTTAATTTTTTTCCCCAAAATAAATTTTTAGTTTTTTTTTTCCCAATTTGCCCAAAGCAAATTTTTCCATATATATTTTTTCTGTAAATACATCTTAAAGAGAATCATCTTTATAAATCCGCCTTTCCTATTTGGTTAAGACCCTTTTTTTAAAAAAATTTAAAACAATATTTTTTTAAAACCCCCTTCAAATAAGACTTAATCCGTTTAAATTTTTTCTGTTTTACCCCCACCAAAAAAAAATTTTTATAAAATATTGTTACTTTTGGTTTTTATAAAATTAATTTTGAAATTTGGGGAAAACTTAAAACTGTTGAAAATTTTTAAATAAAGGGGGTTTTTTAATATTATTTTTTCCCCTTTTGGGGTAAGATTTTCCCCGCTTTCCCCGAGTTAGGGGGGATTTTATTTTTTTTTAAGTTTTTGTCAAATTCATTTTTACATTTTTTGCAATTTAACATCATATTCTATTCCCAAAAGATTAAACTTTGGGGGCTTCCCCCGAAAGATTGTGCGCTGTTTAAATCTAAAATTTCTATATTTTGCTACCTATCCAAAATTACCCCGGGGCTTGGGGAAATTTTTTTTGGGTCCAAAAAAACTCTGGGATTTCTTTCTTAAGCTGTTGGGGAAGGGGATATTTAAAAATTTTTTTCCCAGCCATCCAAGAAATTAAGTTCGTAAAAAATTCCCCGGGACATAGTTTAAAATATATGGGAGACCGGATCCCCCCCTCGGGCCAAACCCCGTCAATACCCCCAAAACAAATTTTCAAGTTACCCCCCATATTGATAGCAGACTGATTGTTTTTTTTTAAAAAGTTTAATCCAATAAAATTGATTGTCCAAAATTGAAAAAAAAAAAAAAGTTTTTTTAAAAGAATATCCAAGAAACCGAGTCAAAAACTTTTTCCCAAATTTAATTTTAAAAAAATAGTCATGTTCTTCAGTTTTTGCTTAAATCG
>NW_022982607.1:0-17907 GCF_902652985.1 Pecten maximus
AGGAAGTAACAAGAGAACGAATATTCAATGGTTTGAAATACCCAGAGTGACAAGAGAACGAATATTCAATGGTATGAAATAGCTTGTATCACAAGAGGACGAATATGAAATGGGAAGAAATAGCTACGGTCACAAGAGGATGAATATTCAATGGTATGAAATAGCCGGGGTAACAAGAGGACGAATATTCGATGGGAAAATAGCAGTCAGGGTAACAAGAGGACGAATATTCGATGGGAAAATAGTAGTCAGGGTAACAAGAGGACGAATATTCGATGGGAACATAATCAGTCAGGGTAATAAGAGGACCATTGTCCATCAAGGAAGCACCGAGCCGCACAGGGAAAACGGGATTAAAACATGTAGTATTTAACTATGCAATTCAATCGATTACCACCGATCAAAACTTACCGAAATTCAGTCAATAGGTCTCAAAGAAATGTACAGAGGCATTAAAAAAGATGAAGAAAAACAAAAGTCCGGGTACAGATGGCCTTTCAGTAGAATTTTATGATAAATTATGGCCAGAGATAGGAAACATAGTTGTGGAATCATTAAATGAGGCATATCACTATGGGGAGCTCAGTGAAACGCAAAAAAATGGATTGGTAACGTTAATTTATAAGAAAAATGAAATACACAAATTAGAAAATTGGAGACCGATAACGCTTTTGAACATAGACTACAAAATATCAGCGCATGTATTAGCAAATAGATTAAAAAAAGTTATGCATAAAATAATACACACTGACCAAAACGGTTATATTAAAAACAGATTTATAGGATTTAATATCAGACAAATACAAGATATTATTGATTATTCAGAAAAATTTGATATAGATACTTGTATTTTATTTCTTGACTTCAAAAAACTTTTGATTCGATAGAATGGGAATTTATGTACACATATTTAGAGAAGTTTGGATTTGGGGAATCATTTATTCATTGGGTAAAAACACTTTATAAAAATATTAGGGGAATGGTTAAAAATAACAATTGGTTGACAGGAGACTATGGAATTTCAAGGGGAATAAGACAAGGATGTCCACTTTCTTGCTTAATTTTTGTTATTGCGGTCGAGGTGTTAGCTATAAAAATAAGGATTGAGCCAAATATTTCGGGATTTAAACTTAAAAGAAGGCACGTGAAGATAGCACAATTAGCGGACGACACAACATTATTTTTAAAATATGGTGACATTGAAAACGCAATAAAAGTTGTAAAAGAATTCGGGAAGTTATCAGGACTAGAACTAAATGAGGGTAAAACAGAGGGTCTATTATTAGGACCCAACAAGCGGAGAAATAACTTGTATACTGGTATTAATTGGCGAGCAGAAGTAAAATCGCTTGGGATATATTTTGGAACTAATAAGAAAGTATGTAGTAACTTGAATTGGCAAGACAAAAAAAACAACGGTAGATGAAATGTTAAAAAACTGGAAAAAAAGAAAACTCACAATGATTGGGAAAATATTAGTGGTGAATTCTTTGATCATTCCAAAAGTTACTTACCTAGCCAATGTACAAACGATTGAAAACAATAATATTAAGGAACTAGAAAAGAGCATACATGAGTTCGTATGGGACGGTAAACGGGAAAAAGTTAAAAGAAAAACTCTAATAGGAACATATGAAAAGGGAGGACTGAATATTAGAGATATTGAGTCCCATATTAAAATGATGAATATAACTTGGATAAAAAGGCTAGTAGACAAAACTGATTCAAACTGGAAAACAATTCCCATTGATCTTCTTATCAAATTTGGTCAAAATCTTCTTATTTTCAAGATGAACATTGATAAGATAGATAATCTCATTACTAGAAATGAGTTTTTACCACCCTTTTATAGAGGTATTTTAGATTCATGGATTAGCATTAATGGGGGGTATAGAAAAAAAAGCTCTAACTTTGCAAATATTCGACAGGAGGTTATATGGGGAAATAGAAATATTAAAATTAAAGGGAAATGTCTATTGATAGATAATTTCATTGAGAGCGGGCTGATATTTATAGATGATATTCTTAATGAAAATAATGAAATAGATGAAATAAATATTCTACATAAACTGAAAAATAAACGAAACTGGATTAGTGAAATAACGCAATTGAAAAAAGCTATACCATTCGAATGGAAGCGGACAATTAAGTCACAGATATCAAAACATACAAAAGTTAAAACAACAGCGCGGATTCAAATTTATGATAAAAGAAACTCAAAATATATTGCAGTTGAACAACTTACAAATAAGAGTGTATATGACATACTTGTTTCTCACAAATTTGAGCAAACACATTGCAGGCAATTGTGGAGAAATACTTTTGATATAGCACATACACAAACTTACATTGATCTTATGATTTTTATATTTAAATGTTTAGAAGACAACAAACAAAAAATGTTCAGATGGAAACTATTTCATAATATTATCCCGGCAAAATGGCATCTTTATAGATGGAAAATAGAAGAAGACGAAATGTGTAATGTATGTAAAATACAAGAAAATTATTTACACTATTTCATAGAATGCAAATACTTGAATGAATTTTGGCAGCAAATTGAACATTTATTCCAAGGTTATGGATATACAATAAATCCTAGAAAATTACATTACCTTATCATGGGGTACAAAAATGAGCATACTAACTGTAAAGAATTGAATATAACTTTTACACTAATAGGCTATACAATATTCAAAACTTATCATCGAAGTGATCAAAAAAAGAAATCAATCATATTATCTAGGATGTTTAAAGAGAAAAACAGTGTCCTCACCTGTTGTAGTAGGTACGAAAAGAAACACAGCATCCGCAGTAAGATCTCCTAGAGAAAATAAAACAATACATTAAAATGATCGGTATAGTGAGTAATGTACCTATGTCACAATATGGTGAGCCTCGGGGAGTTATATGTCACGCGATCCTATGTGACAATTACATCTATGTTACACGTGATCCTAAGTGACCATTAAATCTGTCGAGAGATAAACCATGTAGTATTTAACTATGGAATTCAATCGACCACCATCGTTCAAAACTTACCGAAATTCAGTCAATAGGTCTCAAAGAAACAAAAATAGGTTTTAGAAATGGTAATTCTCGTCTGAAAATACCTAAGATCACAGGTAATCCTAGTCTGCTTAGATTGGATTGCTTAGTGTGAGGTATTATCTAAGATGTTTAAAGAGAAAAACAGTATGCTCACCTGTTGTAGTAGGTACGAAAAGAAACGCAGCATCAGCAGTAAGATCTCCTCGATATATGTGACAAGCGATTCTATGTGACAATTAAATGTGGTGAGTGATATATGTGACATATTGACAGTGACAGATTGTGTGTCGGTATATCGAAGCTCCAGACCTCGGTTTGTCGAGTCCCCTTGATACTGTAACACAGTGGCGTTGTGGGCGGAGGTGGGATTAAGGTACAATAGCCAGCACATTCCATTGTCACCGTCAGGCGTGCCATAATTAGTAATCTGCACCTTTGCGGTCGGAAGAGCATGGAATTCAAAGGCAGACAGCCCCTGGTACGGACCAGGACTGATCATTTGGACGCCATACTGGACTAGCGTTGTGTTGACATCAGCATTTGGTCAGTGTTGTGTGAAGACGAACAAATCGGCCACAACAGGAAAGGGTTCAAGTCTTCAAGCGAATAGTTGTTCTCGTTCTTTGGACGTCCACCACCGCGTGAACAAATCACAGAAGCGATGAAGCTACAAACTGAAGCAGAATAAATATTACATACCAGTGTATGTTTATTAAGCTATGTCATCAGGACTGCATGTTTTCTGTTGAGACGGTTGCCAGTTAGATACATCTTCCATCAGATTAGACTTATAATTTGTAAATGTGAAAGGCTGTGTGAAGTTAGCTCAACATACGACATACGACATTCAACATTCAAAAAAATCATATCTTGTGTTTTACTAGCCAACGAGGGAACTTTTGAATGTTCAGCGGCTCGACATACGACATACGACATTCAGATTTTGAATGCTCAGCCGCTCAACATACGACATTCAGATTTTGATTTTGAATGTTCAGCCGCTCAACATACGACATACGACATACGACATTCAGATTTTGAATGTTCAGCCGCTCAACATACGACATACGACATTCAGATTTTGATTTTGAATGTTCAGCGGCTCGACATACGACATTCAGATTTTGAATGTTCAGCCGCTCAACATACGACATACGACATTCAGATTTCGATTTTGAATGTTCAGCGGCTCGACATACGACATACGACATTCAAAACTTCATATCTTGTGTTTTTTACCAGCCAACGAGGGAACTTTTGAATGTTCAGATCGCAATAGACCATTTGCATAAGCCGCCATTGTAATTCAGGGGCGATAATCCGAATCGCGGAAGTCACGTGACACCCGACATTCCACCGCGTATCCAATGTAAACAAATCTTGTCGGCAAATTGAATCATGATAAAATGTCGATATCACAATTTATTTCACTGAAAGTACCAGAGTTAAAGAATTATCTATCAAGGAGAGGTATATCTGTAACTGCCATTTTAAGGAATAAGCTTGTAAACCTGTGCCAAGCAGTACAAACACTCGATCTACCGGTCGACCCAGACTGTCTATCGTGTAAAGATGACACCACGGTTTTGTTAGATAAAATCCGATCTGCTGGTTGTCCTTTCGACAATCCATTTACAGCACCTGGTTATTCTACAAATTTTTCAGATATATCTGATTTCTGTCTGTACGATCTATTCAACTACCTTGTCAACAGCAAAGCAGATTCTGACAAAAAGAAACTCAAAGCATACAAATCTTGTGAAGATTACAGACTCTTTATTGACGGTCACATAGAGGAGCTTTTGTCCCTTTTTTGGACTTTTAAAAAATTATTTCCTTTTTACTATATTCAGTTTCAGAAATTAAAAAAGTCTTAGGCTTGCTCTCTTATTTTTCAAAGTTGATCATATTTCAAACAAAGAAAATTTTAGTTTTTCCAAAATTTTTCCTTTAGTATCCTGTGTTGTCAAAATACAATACATTAAATATAAGCCCTAACTATCAATTAACATTTATTGCAACGTAAAAACCTTTCATACAGTAGAATCTATACGTATATTTAATACAAATAACATAAATAATCATAACATACTCAATGAAAATTTAAATGCCATTTAAAGAAACATTACGAATAAAGCTTTAAGAACAAGTATAATTAACCGAAACTGACATCTATATAATTTCCAAAAGTGTTAACTTGCATATACAAAGATCCATTCAATATTCCTCCAATGTTTACAGGGCAGATGGTGCATGTCGCCATGTTTCTGCTGCATTTTACGAGTTAGAAAACTTTGAGCAGAAATCTGTAACTGATGGTGAAAACACTTGGGCACCTGCACGATAATCCTGTACCAGTTAAAAAGCTGAAAGTAGTGAAGGCCAAGTAAGTTTGATTCAACAAAAATTCATATCCCAGAACTTATATACATACATGTGGAAATCTGCCAATTCCTAGACTACACACAGGAAAAAAAAACACCTTCATTGGATGTCTGAAAAACTGATAAAAATAATATCAATAAATTTTGAAAGTATCATTCTTTTATGTTACATTGTACATGCCGGATCAATTCTGAACGACTTTGTGGTGCAATAATTTACCCTAGTATTTCTCAGGATACACTTGGAAAGTATTTTTGTTTTATTATTTCTTTCTGATAAATATATTTCTGAGATTGCAGTAGGCACCATTTTACAATTTTTTTTAACTGTATTGCATAGTATCAAATGTATACAAAACTTGCATCAATTATTTTCTCCTTATATGATAGATACAGCAGTCTGAAACATAATGATGGCGTCCCGTTAATTACTTCATATGACCCACGAATCCGCAGTCAGAGGAATACGATTACTCAGGATCAGATAAATCTTTCGCACTATCCCTGAAGGAGGTACATAATATATATTTAAAAAAGCAAAAATCTACTGTTTTTTTCTGTGTCAATATCAAAACCACAAATAAATAGTTTAAACATTTAATTTCCATCAATCAATCGGTAATTTTGAAGTCATGCCTGGCATATTGTTCCAAAGAAAATGTTAAATAAACAAAATTTACCATATAACTACCCGAGTCTCTGACAATGACCGGCTGTTAGAGCCTCCAAGTGATGAAATACATTGTACTATCATTATAATTCTTTACCTAATTATATATCCTGTTGATTCACAGATTTCTCCAAATGCTCAAGCATTAGATTTGCTTCGTATGGATGAACCAGAAGAACAGATTGATAGAAAGGTTGATGAAAAATGTATGAAACTTTCCATTAGACAAAATGTAGTAAGTTATCTGGAACAAGAAGTCAACAAAGACCAAGAAAATTCTTCAGACCTTAGTAGAGACTTCTTGGGAAAAAAACATGATTCACTAACATTGTCACCTGACCAGATAGCATACATTGAACAGACAACTGTTGGGTCAAGCTCAAAACAAAACTTGGAATGCTTTACGTTTAGGCATGATTACTGCATCAAATTTTAGGAAAGTTTGTGACACCGTTGACAACAACAGAAATCCACCTTCCTAGGTCAAATCTTTGCTTGGTAAATATGCCATCAATAGCGATAGTAAAAATGATCCAGCACCTCTAGAATGGGGTAAGAAAAATGAAGAAAAGGGTCGTGATCTGTACTTGCGTGCAAACAGAAGGAAACATTTAGGATGCAAAATCACACAAAAGGGGTTAACTGTCTATTCTTGTAAATGTTATATAGGCTGTAGCAGTGATGGTGTTTTCTCCTGTAAATGTAAGAATCCATCTCATGAAGATAAGAATATTGAAATCAAATGTCCTTATTCATTAAGAAATGAAAATCCAAAGATGGCAGCTATACATAAAGAATGTGAACTTATTGATGGGAAATGGGTGGTAGCAGAGAAAAGTGAATATTACCATCAGGTTCAGGCACAAATGGGTATACTAGAGATTTCTTCCACTGATTTAGTGATATACACTCGCAAAGGCATCCATGTTGCTTAGTGCGAGTTCAATCAAGGCTTCTTTGACAACATGATTTACAAGGTGCAATATTACTTTGAGCAACATTTGTTAAATGGTCTGATCTCTGAAATAGGAGCCGATACACTGTAAATACAAATTCAATAATTGAATCAGAGAAAAAATTCCACAGGTATTTATTTTAACACATTATTTAAGACTATGTATTTATGTATCTTAAATTTACCTAAATCTCTTACACTGCAAGACCTTTATATTAAAATATTGCTAATAATCCTAAAAAAAAAACCCTGAAAAATCAAGAGAGTGACACACTCCAAAAATCTATATATTTATCTCAGTTAACATTACTTACCCATACCACAGAGCAATATTTTCAGTATACATTCAAATAATAATCACTATTTCACAAGTTGGTTGTCCAAATTACACAGTGAGAGGAAGGCATACTGTAGGTTTCTGTATGAAAAACTCGGTACAGTCAATAATAACACACCTTGTCTTGGGAAACCATTTAAAACACTTGGGTAACTTTCTTCGTAAACGCCTCCATAAATAAAAAAACTGAAAAAAAAAATTCAAAACGATTCTTTTATCAAAATAGATAAATATAAATCTAGTTTGCCATTTGAAGTTATTTCTATTACAAATTTCATTATTCGACTACATATTTTTGTTGTTGAAAAAATTCTATGCTAAATCACGACATGCTATGTACAATGTTATTTGTCGTGGAAATTTTAAATACCTTTTGAATAGATTTTCACATGTCAAAAATGGAAAGAAATGGTTCAAATACATATATTTTACTATGCTTACCTTTTCTTATAATTAAGATTTTAAAAAGCATCCAATATTCGTTTCAAACATATTACTTCAATCAGAGCATATATACCTGATATACAAGTCTAGCTAGCTCTGCTTCAATGTAAATACCAAATTAATTAACAAAACGTGAAATATACTTAATCAAATGGTTTGGACATTTTATTTATTTTTTCTCTCTAATAAATATGCACTGTACAAAAAACAACAAAGTTAAAATAAATGGGATTATTTAACATGTGACCAGAGACTTGTATATCAGGTACATACGTCTCTGATGGGACAGAGCGTTACGGTGGCAATTTTTCCTCCTGCCACGCGCCATTACACTATAAAACTAACAGTATATGATATAGTTCCTCCAGTTCGAGCTTAGACGCGTACGTGTGCTGATTGGTCCAAAGTTATCGGGTATTCGTGACTTTCATTGGTCTATGGTCTCGTGATTCCACTCTACGTTATACCGTGTCGGTAAGTTGGTTTTCCTGATACCTCGCGAGGCGGACGTGCAGCCTGGTTGATGTGAGGTGAGACAAGAACAGAGATAACTCCAAAATAAATCGACAATATGTACGAGACAGCTGTATGTGGATAAAGCATAGCCTGAAGTGAGTACAAAACACATCATTTACTTACTAAGAAATCAGGATATTGCATAAATTCAGACACTAACAAACCTGTACGATTAGACTACGTACTTTCAGTTTCGTTTTTGGTAAGGTTAGCATTACGATCAAGTCGACTCGCGAGAATCTCATTTTATAAAATCGTAGTTGACAAATGATGAAATATACATATATATATGTATAAGAAAAGGAATTAATTACAGATATATTTGAATTAAATACACAACTTTCAAATGATGAACAATAATAAACGTATACTACACAGAGTACAGGGGGTGGGCGCCGACCTACTTACTTGGTAATACGTACCAGATTCAATTTCATGCTCTGATTATAACTACCTCAAAACTTTAAATATACGTAAGGATCAAATTAATTGTTTTACAAATGTAATTTGCAAACAAATAAATGCAAAGGATCATATAAGACCTGATATATACTTACAATTTTATTTGAGCAGTGCTTTATTTTTGTTTATAAATAAAGTTGTTTAAAGTTATTTTCCTTCTATGCTACATTACACAGTTTCACAAACAATATGTGGTAAAAGGACATGAAATCATTAGATTTCATGAAATTTTCTATAAAAAATATGCAGTCTGCAGATGAGCTAGGTCATGAGTGTTGAATTGAGTCTTAATTAGCATGCATGTAAAGGGACCAGCCAATTTATTCAGATCAACTTAATAACATCTATAGTTTATTTATTTTCAAGGTTAGTGTAATTTCAGTTGTGAAAATACATTATATGTACATTATCAGGCCCGACAAAACGACTATAGTCTAAATTCTTTTTGTATAAAATTGTTATACTTTTTTGCCAGGTGTACATATGTATGTACCCGGTATGTATTTAACTTTGTTTTTATCTTTTTCAGATAGGTATCAACATGTCTTCAAATTCAGATGTTCCCAATAGTAATCCTTTGGTGGACAGAGGCTCTGGCCAGACTGATGGTGCAAGCAAGGGAGACAACCCAAAAGAGGATCCAGGAGATATCTGTACCAGTCAAACAGCAGTAAAACAACAACAGTTTTCAGGAAATAAAGAAAAAGTTTCACATCATAAGAATTTTACAAGTGGACCATCACCTCTGTCACATGATACGTATGAACCCAGGCGTGGTTACCCACAAAGTAGGAATGATGATTACAAAGGAAAGAAAGCTGACCAAGAGGGTGACTTTAATCGTGAAGGTGGTGCTCATAGTGGATACACCCCTGTAACAAGGACAAGAGGTATTTATAAGTTCTGTAGAAATAGTTAAATATTAAGAGAATATCCAAACTGTGTCATCTAAACTCTGAACAGATCATCTTTGTACTTTAATTATCAACTGTAAACCTTGTATACTCCACTCATGTTATATGTATAACTGCTACAACCACTTTATATAGGTACATTGTGGTTTGTGGGCAGTATTAGTACAACTTTACTCAGACAAGAGACCTGTAGTTCCAGCTGTCCGATAGCTTAAGAACCCGGGGGCCATCACCTTTATAATCAGTTTGGAAGCTGATTATATGATCTTCCTGATCTGATTATAGCTCTACAGATGAAGATGCTGGGAATTCCCTCTTGTAAAAGATTGTTGACTCATATGTACACATAAGAGATCACTGCATGATTATCTAGGCCATGAAGAGCCGAAATTTGAAAGAGAAAAGATATTTTGTCTAATAGTTTGTTTTACAAAAAATCTCGAATATGCTCAAATATGACCCTGTCTAAAAAATACTAAGAAAATGGAATTTTGAGAAAAATCGATATTTGTGTCAGAAGTCTCAGATGACCTATTACGATCGCCTTTTGTCCAGCGTCGTGCATCGTCATCGTCTGTCCGTCGTAAACATTTTACATTATCAACTTCTTCTCCTAAAGTGCTGAATTGAATTCAATCAAATTTGGAAGGAAGCTTCCATGGCTAAAGGTCATATAAAATTGTGAATTATATGGTCCCGACCCCCAAGGGGCCTGAGAGGTGGGGCCAAAAAGTGTCAAATTGACTAAAACTTCAAAAATCTTCTTCTCTACTCTCAGATGTGTTGTAATCAAACACTCTTCATAGATGGAATGGTCTTAAGGTGCTTTACCAAATTGTGAATTTCATGGCCCTGGGGTCTCACGTTTGCCCCTGGGGAGGGGGTAAACTTTACTATTGTCTATATAGAGAAATCACAATTTTGACTATGATTTGTTGGATTTCTATTGGAATTCATTCTAATTTGATTAACATGATCAGCATGGGATGACAGTTTAATGGTATGCACATGTTGGCCCTGACTTACCCCCTGGGGCTGATGGGCGGGGCCAAAAAGGGTCAATTACAAATTAACTCAAATACTTCAAAACTCATGGGCCTCTTTTCACATTATACACATTAACATGCAGCTAATTTATTTTGTCTTCAAAACTCTAAATAAAATACCATTAGATAAGGAAGTTAATAAATATCCATTATGTAATTCCTTTAAGATTAACTGAAACTTTTTTTCATGCAATTTATTCTTCTTTTTCCTATAAAACATTATAAATGTTACATACTTTCCAAAGCAATAGAACTACAGTAAAACCTCGCTGTATCGCCACCTTCTGTTCTCCACGATTTTGGCGATATAACGAGTTTGGTGGTATATCAGGTTTACCGCTCAAACCCAACTTTGCTGTCCAAACACTATGAATAGTGCGTCCATAACAACTGACGACTTTGAAAATCAAAAACAATTTATTCATATCAAAATATTGCATCAAATTTTACACAAATATGCTTTGATAAGAAATAGAATTAAATCTAAATATTTTCCCGAGAATATCATCGTAATTTGCATTGCATAATCTAGTAATCGTAACATGATTTTCACTGTTACCTCGTTTGACTGTGCATGTTCTACCCGGCGCCGAAAAACGTATCAATTGTCGTCTGTTTTGCCTTCAACCGACAAACTTACAAAACAAACTGTTGAAGAGATAAACATTTCTAAATGTCTGATTCAGCTGTAGAATGCTTGTGTTCTAGAAATTTGAAAACGTTTCATCATTAACTCGCAATAGTAATGTTTTCAGATCTTTGTCCGGGGTTTCCGGTTATTGTTAACATTGCGTCATCACGTGGTACAATACCTCTGTGTATCTGACATCTTACTCTTGTGTCTCCAGTAACAGAGTTGCATAATATATTAAAGTGTGAAGTGGTATCACAAACGTCAGTTTTATTCATCATAACTTACAAAACTTACCTGTACCTACACTGTAAAGAAAGAACACAAAGCACTAGCCACATGGTTCATTGATTTCATGTGTGTACACACGCTCACAGTGTGTACAGCTAATTATCAGTCAGTCGGTAGTCAGTCAAGTAACAATAACATATAAACACACGTCCTTCTGGACTAAATTTGGCGATATTAATGAGGTGAAGATGATATTATTTTTACCGTTTGTTCTGGAAATATGATGGCGGATGGCGGTATGCGAGTTTGGCGGTTAAACCGGTGCATTAGCGTGGGAGGAAATCCGTTCTGAATAAATTCATGGCGATAAGTGAGTTTTGTGGTATAATGCGTGGCAATATAATGGGGTTTTACTGTAAATCTATTTCTATCATTTGCTCAGACGTGGTTGAAGACACCTCTTTCTTGCGACTGCGATGTTTATTCCTATCAGTCGAATGAATTTCCATCTAAACGTAATAGGAAACACTGAATCACAAAAATTGGATGGATTATAAGCGAATATTAGGTAGTTGCTACTAGTTGGGTGACACCTGAAGGACGTCACAGAAAGAATGAAGTGTAGTGAGGGGCGATAACTCTGTTTCAGCCCTTTTCATCAAAATCACTCAATATCTAAATTTCAACCAATGAGAAGACAATGTGTTAATTGTTAGGCCGTGGGGGCCGAGGTGGTTAAGGTGTCCCAATATTTTATCACTAGGGTAGCCTAGCTGTCCATCTCAGAGTTGCGAGTTTGAAACCCACGTGGGGCAGTAACCTGGTACTGACCGTAGGTCTGTGGTTTTTCTCCGGGTACTCCAGCTTTTCCTCCACCACCAAAACGAGGCACGTCCTTAAATGACCCTGGCTTTTGATAGGGCGTTAAACAAAAATAAGTAAAACTGTCTTGTTGCCAAGGAAATGAAATGCTGTCCCATAATACCCCTATTTCATTGAAATCAGAAAATATCTAAATTTGGACCTTTCAGAGGCCAGGAAATATCGACTATTTCGGTAAAACTTGAAAATAAGGTGACCAGACTACAGAGGGACCAGTATCCCATGATGTAGCTACATATCAAATTTCATTAAAATCGGACAATATCTTAATTTAGACCAATCAGAGGCTGGGAAATGGCTGTCATTTTGTTTAAAAAAGGTTAAAAGTGAGGTTAAAAGAGTAACCGGTGTCCCATGATGTACCCACATACCAAATTTCTTTGCAATTCAACAATATCTTCATTTGGACAAATATCCTCGAAAAAAATAGGATTAACTCTTTCAGATAGGAATATCCAAGATTCGATGGGAATTGACTGGCCCCAATATCAATCTTGGAGAAAATTGGTTGTAAATCACATGCACTTGCGCGAGGAAAATCCCATTTTTGTATGAATTTCCCAGTGGAGCATAATGATACAAATGAGAGAAGGAAAATTGTTTGTTTGTTTGACATAGCCATTTCATTAAATTGATATTTCGAGACTTTCCCCATAGTTCAAAGTCAGTATCAATGTCTTTGTCAGTGGTTCACGTCGAGCAAATTGGGAGATTGTCTTTTTTTATTTTGCAACTTCTTCAGTAGTGTTGGGAATAACTAATAAGTTCATGATCGATCCTCATCATATTGATAATTGATCAATCATGAATAGAACTTTATGAAAATATCTAGAAAAGCATTAATATGAATAGTACATTATAATTACCCAGGTAATTTAATATCAAAAACAGGTGAGCGAGTTATCTCCTTTTTTTCTATCACAGATGAAAATTAGGTAATGAGCAAAGTTTTAAATTGTTTTATGTGAATTTGAACAATAATTCATGTAAAGGAAGCTTAACCATGCATAATAAATCATGTTTTTATTTTCAAATAACTTTTTTCAGCCTTTTATCAGGTAGCAGTGTACACGAGTTTGCCCAGTTTCTGAAAATTAAGTGGCAATTATCTCTTACTCTTATATATATTTGCTTTGTTGGCTTGGTTTATCACCCTTTGAATAGCCAGCTGAGTCGGTTTGAGGCAGGGTCTCCTTGTAGTATTTAGTGACTACGTCTGAACAACATGCAGGAGGCCTATCTGTCCACAGGCCATCCAGGAAAGGGAGCAATAATTGATGAAAATGAAGCTTACCAAGCAAAATAAATAATGTTTTCTTTTGAAATAAACGTTTTAAACTTCTTATCAGGTAGCAGTGTAGATCAGTTTGCCCGGTTTCTGAAAAATAAGTAGCATCCCTAAGTCTGAAGCTGGGTCTCCTTGTAGTAGTTGGTGACTACCTGACTGAACAACATACAAGAGGTCCATCGCATGCCATTCAGCGCAATAAGGGTAAAGTGGTCTTGTCCAAAGTCACAACCATGACAGCACATACTGGCCTGATTTTCAGCTTCCCTTTTCTTCTGCAGGATAATTTTTTTAACTGTTCAAACTTTTCTATACTTTTTCTATAAATATAATATTAACAAACTTGGTGTATTTGTTTTAATGTCCTATTAACAGCCAAGGTCATTTAAGGACGTCCCAGGTTTAGAGGTGGAGGAAAGCCAGAGTACCAGGAGAAACACTACCGGCCTACAGTCAGTACCTGGCAACTGCCCCACGTAGGTTCTGAACTAGCAATCTTGACACCTTAACCACTCGGCCACCGCGGCCCCTCAATAATAAATAATTAATAAACTATCTTACAGTGGCAATAATACCAAAGAAGTGAAAATTATGGAAAATGTGTTTCTTAATATCTAAATGGCTTGAAATTAAGAGAATAGTTATACAATATGAAATGAAAACCATATTTTATGCAAAGTCTCAAAAACATTTTAATGAAGTTTTTTTTAAAGTAGAACATAGAGGGTAATTACTTGTGGTCTAAGGCCTGCACACTAACGGTTTAACACTTTTTAATTCTTATTTGTCACAGTTGCAATTGTAAAAGATGTGAAAATTAAAGAAAATGGTGTTATCCCAATATCAAAATAGTTTGATATTAAGAGAATAGTTCTACAATGTGAAATTAAAACCAGATTCTATGTAAAGTTTCAAAATTCTGAATTTGTTTCTTCAGTAGAATATAGAGGGAAATTAACTGCGGTCTTTGACCAAGAATTTAGAACACCCTTCCTAATGTAAATATTTGCATACATGTACATGTATAGTGGTGTTGGCCTAAAAAAAGAAACTATTTACATGTACACTAGTCCCTGTGTTACTGTATTTTACCTGTGTGCAGATGACATTATGAAGAAGACTATTTTGTAGAATTGTTATCATTAAATCCTGGTCATTGTTTGAATATATCGAATAATTTTCTATAATACCTTTATATAAGTAAACTTTAAATTCAAAAGATAAAAATAAAAAAACTACATGGTTCCCCAACATTGAATTTAACTTATCGTGACACAATAAATACACAATAGTTAAAAAAACTTTAGTATACATTGGTCAGAATTGGTTTCTTGCACATTGCTTTCTTTGGTATACATGTATGTAAGTGAAAGGTTGAAATATGTTGGTATGGTATTAAAGCAAAGATATTTCAAAATTTACCAATTGCTACCTGTATGCAGATGACATTTTGAAGAAAAACTATTTTATAAAATAGTGATAACAAAATATTGGTACCGGGGTAATTCTTTAATTACTGATTAAAAATTCAAAAGATAAAACAAAATTACAACATGGTTCCACACCCTAAATTAGTTAATTAACTATGTATAATGTGATATAACAGGTTTCTTGCACATGGTTTCTTTGGCACATATGTAAGCAAAGGGTTGAAATATGTTGAATATGTCAATTATGGAATTGATGATAAAGCAACTTATAGATACTTGAAAATTTACCTATTCATGAAATTTCAAAGTCAACAGTTTTGTAAAATTGTTATAGCTAAAACCTGGTAACTCTTTGATTTTGTCAAATAATTTCCCATCTTATACTTTTTTTGCAATAAGTTGAAATTAACTTAATTTCAAAAGATAAAAAAAATGCATGACATCTGTCTTATAATACACCAAAAACAACTGAATTTTACTTAATATGACATAATAATTGACAATATTTTAGCTTAAATTTGTCAATACAGCTTTCTTGCATATTATTATACCCCCTCAACGAAGTTAGGGGGGGTATACTGGAATCAGGTTGTCCGTCCGTCCGTCCGTCCGTCCATCCGTCTGTAGACGCATTTTGTCCAGACAACTCCTCCTAAACCGATGGGCTGATTCCGATGAAACTTCACACAAATATAAATGATCATGTGTAGATGTGCATGCCACTTTATTTTTCTCAAAATTATGGTTGCTATGGCAACTGGTCAAAAATAAACAGGTTTTCCGATAAGAACCATAACTTTAAGTTTGTCCGGACAACTCCTCCTAAACTAAATGGCCAATTTCAATGAAACTTCACACAAATATAGAGGACCATGTGTAGATGTGCATGCCACTTTCTTTTCTTTCAGAATTATGGTTGCTATGGCAACTGGTCACTATAAACAGATTTTCTGATAAGAACCATAACTTTAAGTTTGTCCGGACAACTCCTCCTAAACCGAAGGGCCGATTTCAATGAAACTTCACACAAATATAGAGGACCATGTGCAGATGTGCATGCCACTTTCTTTTCTTTTAAAATTATGGTTGCTATGGCAACTGGTCACTATAAACAGGTTTTCTGATAAGAACCATAACTTTTAAGTTTCTCCGGACAACTCCTCCTAAACCAAAGGGCCGATTTATAAACTTCACACAAATATAGAGGACCATGTGTAGATGTGCATGCCACTTTCTTTTCTTTTAAAATTATGGTTGCTATGGCAACTGGTCACTATAAACAGGTTTTCCGATAAGAACCATAACTTTAAGTTTGTCCGGACAACTCCTCCTAAACTAAATGGCCAATTTCAATGAAACTTCACACAAATATAGAGGACCATGTGTAGATGTGCATGCCACTTTCTTTTCTTTTAAAATTATGGTTGCTATGGCAACTGGTCACTATAAACAGGTTTTCTGATAAGAACCATAACTTTTAAGTTTCTCCGGACAACTCCTCCTAAACCAAAGGGCCGATTTATAAACTTCACACAAATATAGAGGACCATGTGTAGATGTGCATGCCACTTTATTTTTCTCAAAATTATGGTTGCTATGGCAACTGGTCACTATAAACAGGTTTTCCGATAAGAAATAACTAAGTTTGTCCGGACAACCCCTCCTAAACCGAAGGGCCGATTTCAATGAAACTTCACACAAATATTGAGGACCATGTGTAGATGTGCATGCCCCCTTTTTTTTCCAAAATTATGGTTGCTATGGCAACTGGTCACTATATTACTAGGCTAGTTAGCCTCTAATTAACAGTTCCAATTCACCAATATTGACTCATGCAGATTGCGGGGGTATTAGTCAGCCATCCTGGCGACAGTTCTAGTTTTCTTTGGTGCATAAAAGTGAAAGGTTTAAATATATTGGAAAATTTATTTCATTATATATTAATGCAAAAGATGATATAATTTGACACTGTCCTAGGGACCATCCCAATAAACTTAATTATAAAGGGCAGGTCAGAGACTTTAATTTAAAAATTTAAAGCATTAGAACATAAATATTTCATTAAAAATTTGAGAAAAAAAACTTCTATTACTGAAAAAGAATTGTTCAATATACTGCTATTGTGTACTGAAGTATATGTACAGT
Organism: Pecten maximus; assembly: GCF_902652985.1. NCBI lineage: Eukaryota > Metazoa > Mollusca > Bivalvia > Pectinida > Pectinidae > Pecten > Pecten maximus. Next base: position 17,387 of record NW_022982607.1, read on the forward strand.
AGTTCCTTGAAAGTTCGTGTCATCGTAAGCTAATATGTATGAAATATGATTCTCGAAACGTCGTTGCTCCACAACATAAACAAATATCAGCTGATCAAGACATCAAAGCATAAACTAACGACACAGTAATTTCATTAAACAAACAAACAATAAAGAAATAAGATGTTACATATTTAAACGTCGCCCGTCTCCAAAACGTTAATGAACACGTAACATTTACACTACAGTAGGCCTGCTGGCACTACTGGAAGCCTACGACTCGGTACGAGTTTAGATTTGTTATAGAAAAGAATTGAACGCTGGTCTGGGTTGACAATTAATACTGATCCTGTAAAGCAACAAATTTGGTCATAGTAGAAGAGCTATAACCTCCAATGTCACTTTTATTATGACACGATATTAAAAAGTCCTGGTCCTGACCACAGGCGCTTGCATAGAAAATGTGATTTTCAATTTTTTCTATTTGACAGTGGTATGTGTAATCTGTTAAGCTCCTGTATTTAGTAACACAGTACACATAC
>NW_022982608.1:0-28663 GCF_902652985.1 Pecten maximus
GTACCAGTTGCAAGTTGAAGTGAAAGTGACAGGACCTACCTCTGGTGTCGTCCCGAGAGGTGTAGTGTCTGGTGGGGACATGGATCAGGTACCAAGCACATCTCTCCTTGATGACTTCCTCATCAGTGAAGACGTCAGAAAAAGGAGCCCAAAGAAATCATTTAGGTAATTCATTTGCAATGTATTGCTTTGTTGTACATTGAAAAGTTGACAAGAAATTAGATTATAATTAGATATTTTGATAACTAGGTGTTATTTCTCTTTTTAATTTAAAATTTATTCTTTATGATAATATGATGTTGTCACCTGAGATATGACAGAAGAAATGTTTATTTAGTATGTTATTGATGGTAAAAATCAGTAATAAAAATCAGGACATTGATTTTAAAACCTACAGATACAGTACGAGGAGGGTGATTTGGTACTCAAATGCTCACAGAGCGTTGACCCGCGCAGCCCTCCGCTCAGAATTTGCGCGGGTTTGCAGCGGGATTGCCGCGGGATTTGAGCGGGCTTCGAGCGGACTTGAGCGGGTTCGCAGCGGGCTTGAGCGGTTTTGTAGCGGGCTTGAGCGGACTTGTATCGGACCCGCTCGCCGGGCGGGCTTGTAGCGGGCCCGCTCGAGTAGACTTGTAGCGGACCCGCTCGCCGGGCGGGCTTGTAGCGGGCGGGCTTGTAGCGGGCCCGCTCGAGCGGACTTGTAGCGGACCCGCTCGAGCGGAATTGTAGCGGACCCGCTCGAGCGGAATTGAATAGGACCCGCTCAATCAGTAATGACGGTAGACTTTCAACAGCCTGGTGTCGATTAATTATACTTTAATGACCATGTATATGTTGTCAGTTGTATCGTCCATCGTAAGTATTTATTGGATGATGTACCTCAACTATTAGATACAAATTCATACGTGTAATGTATTGCTCATGAAATCTATGTTATAAGTTGAATAATATCTGCAATGTTGTACAATATGACAGTGTACTTGATGTCGACCATTTTGATAAAAACTATTTGTAGGGAAATATTGTAGTTATTAAAGTTCAAATAGACTATTTTCATGCATGTGCAAGATCACTCAGGAGTCATAAATCCAGTAATATTGGATATAGTCGTCATTTAGTGTTAGGAGCTGAGTCAATACATTGTAAATGTATCCTGTGACTGCTAACTGGTGACCGTCTTCTTTGGGAAAACAAAAGGTAATTATTCCGGTTAATGGTGGACAATGAACCAAGTGTCCGCAGTAGCATTATTTCATTCTTACGGAATGGGGACGGGTCAAAAGGCGGTTTTGTCATCATTTCTAGAGTACTTAGGACGGTCGGATCTTGGTCAGAATTTTTGTGCACCTCGAGTGAGATATGGGGAACACGGAAATGTGCTCAATCCGGTAACCATTTTAATAGTGGACAATGAGCCACGTGTCCACGGCAGCATTATTACAATTCTGATTTAGCTGACCTTTGTATAGATGTCGTTTTGTGCATGAACTCGGAGAGGCCACATAAGGGGCTCGTTATTTTGATCTCGACTTATTTTTAGGTAGACATTTGAAGTATTTAGCTAGCAACATGTCCGTTTGAGAAAATTATCTTTGAATTTCTGTAGTAAGTTTCATAAACTTCACAATTATTTGAACATTTCGTAGTTTTAAATCCACGGCCTAAAGATATTGTGTTTTTATTACTATCATTATTTATGTGTCCATCGGGGTCATCTCTTGCATGGCTAATATCAGGACATACACTTACATGTATATTACCGGTAGATATCGAAATCAGTGCTAATAGTTTCCCAACTATAGTAGCTAATCATTTAATTACTTTCTTATCAGAAAAAAAAATCGTCACAAGTGCATTGCTCTACTCGAGCTGACTTGAATTATATTTTTTGTAATCGTATGATGTTGATGAGATGTATACTCGCAAGACTAATAAAGAATTGAAAAAATTGTTACCATTTTAGCAGCCTGGTACAAAATTATTTTGTGAGATATCGAACACTTTTGTAAAGGATAATCGATTGCCTTCCCGATCTCTTTTTGCCAGCAAAGAAATACATGTAGTACGGTCTTTGATTACAAGACCGAGCATAATAGTATATACGTATGTATGTATATCTTATGTTGTATATATGCTATTAAATGGAAATTGTCAAATAAAATACAGTTTAAACTATATAGACCACAGAATGATTGTGTGTGTAGTCCAATATTCGTGATAAAAACGTCAACAAAAACACATTTTAAACAAATTCTAATAAATTATAACGACAACATGGGAATATTTCCTGTCCTTTTTATTTCGGAAGTAAAAAAAAAAAAAAAAAATACGTACTGACTATGCGAAAGTCACCATTATTATCAAGACCTAACACCCAAACAATGTGAAGTATTTCCTCCTTCACCCAGCTATTGACCAGTCCATTTTATGTCCGATGAAGCCTGAGATTAGATTAACTCTAATTGTATTAGATACACAGTGTACGTACATGTAATTGAAATTTTCCATTGAAACTGGTAGGTAACAAAGAGTTTCAGGAGAAGATATGAACCTTGTCTTCAGAGAATGTAGGAGATGAGTACTATCAGAGACCTATATACTAGTATATAGGTCTCTGGTACTATTATCTGTTTTCCTGTAAAAACGCAATCATTGAAAATTGGCAAAGAAATTACATATTCTAAATTATTACCGCTCAAATCCAAATAAAACTAAACTAAAGGTCTGTTTAAGGTCATAATTATAAACGGAAGTTCTAAATGGTTTGTCTTTTTTTTTCTAAAAAAATCTCTTCTTTGATTACCTGTATGTAATATAATCCTATGAATATTATGTTTTTGTAACTGGATTGTTTATTCATGTATATGTACGTGTGATACAATGTTAATGTTCCTCGTGTAACACATTTCCATGTGTTATAGTATCCAAATAAAACTGTGTGTATGGAGACCACGTGGTTAAAATCGCGTCATTTACAAATCATGATTGGAGTTAATCAATGTGATATAGATAAATCCTCTATACACAGGACAAATACCGGTCGTGTACAGTGTAGTTACCGTTATAGAAATGTTTTCACCTGCTGTTAACATCTGCCAATCACAGATTTTGATTACAATAGCGAGTATACCTGTATCGCAGTGACCCCATCGGACCCCTACAGCTTTTTTTTACCTGCGGGCGGAATGTTGTTACATAAGGATTTAGCCTATGCTCCATGTTTACTAGTCTACCTGTATCTCACCTCTTACATTTAGGTCTTTTAGAATAAGGCACCTGCCGTTTTCCTTTTGAGGCCGTAATAGCGGAAGTAAAACCCGTTAAATCCGTATGCGATGATAATTGTATTAATCATTCTTAAATCATTTATATATTTTAGATTTAAATTAGGTACGTAATTTGTATTGTTGAAAGTTATATATGAATGGATTGAACAACAAACTAAGCCTACATGTATCCGTGTATACTGCCCATCGCCAGCCGTCGAAAAACTGTCTCGGTACCCTGTACATTGCGCGTGCATTGTGCATACTACGACGTTTACCGAGCATTGAATACATTTGTAGGTAACTCAGACGGGCATGGCTACATAACGGCTGGCGATCGTACAATTCGTCCACATTTCAAATCCTGCCTATATCAAAGAAAATGTTTCACTGACAGAACGAATTGCCTTCTTTATTTTGATATATCATACATAACTACGATACTTTAAGTGGATATACCACGCACAAATGTATATATAAGATAAATGATTGTTCGCGCACAGCGCTAGCGAGAGCTTAACTAGAGTACATGTGAAATATCACGTGACTTATTGCGAATCTACATCACCGTATACCAAAATAGATATAAACATATATATTGCACTCATATTTTGCTCAGTTGTCATCGCTGTGAGCTTCGCAACTTGTAGATATGTACATATGTATGCAAAATTGATAAATGTTGGTGGTTTGATCTCTTAATCTTCCGTATGCTGCATAAACTGATGGTTTTGTTTTCTATTATTCATGTAGTTAGTATAATTGACATCCAAACTTAAATATTTCATCAACTACGTCTTCCCCCATGTTATTGACACCAGCGAATATCAAATCTGAGAACTACTTTTTATTTGAAAATTGTCACCTTTAGGTCGAAACAGGCCAAATTGCGTCATGTTCCTCTTTCTACTGTATGTACACCAAAAAGACAAAACAACTTAGAAATATATCAGAATACTTAATCTAATTAAAATCATATGTACATTTGCATTTTGCACTACGCTACTCTCCGTATGAACATTTTTAGATACAAGATGTTGTATAAAAAATAACTTTGTGTTTAACCTTTTTCTATGATTATACTTTAAGATCCATAAAATGTATTTTTGTTAAACTAAACTTCATTACTTACGCTACCAAATTACTCTTAATTTGATACTTACACAAGCAGAGAACAACTCAAGCAAGTGAATACGAAACATATTTTGTAACCGTTACATTACATACTGCGAACGTTTCTGATGAAATAAATATGAGTTCCTTCTTATTCATCGTTATATTTAAAAAAAAGATTGCAGGATTTCTTGTGTCCATCTTACGGGAGCGGGATCGCTGGCTGAGCGGGTTTGCTGGCCCGCCGGAGCGGGATCGCTGGCTGAGCGGGTTTGTAGGCCTTCCGGAGCTGAACGCTGGCTGAGCGGGGTTGCTGCCTTGTCAGAGCGGAATCGCTGCGTGAGCGACATCGCTTGCGCGGGATTACGGCGGGATTGCAGCGGGGTTTTAATCCCCATCGCTCGACGGGCGCAAACGCGCTGTGAGCGTTTGAGTACCAAATCACCCTCCTCGTACTGTATGGGTAAATTTGATCATAGATTGTAGACCTTCTGAGATCTTTATTTTCTTTGCCAAAGCAAAATGTATGTACATAGGGAAACTAGACAGGGTTGTAGTATTTAGTTTATTTTGATACAAAGGTTTGTATGATGGATGCAGACAGTGGATTGTGTGGGGGTTTTTAAATGTACCTTATTCATGTGTAGATCTTCATAAACAGTTTTCAAGTTATAAATAAAATGACCCATTTTGTCATTATCTCACAGTATTTGGTAAACAAGAAGAAACCCACGTGACTAATTCCTTGTTTAGAAAAAGATATATCACTTCTTTTTTTCCAGGAAATCTCGAGACACACCTTCCAAGAACGTGACACAATCTGGACATGTTCATTTTTGTGAGAATAGTAATTTGCAAAGGACAAACCTCTTTCAAAACAAACATAAGAAGTTAACCACAAAACCAGATGTATCTTCAAACAGAAATAGTTCTGAAAGTGAATCTCCACCCAATGATGAGCATTTGTCTGACAGCAGTACGAATATTCAGGAAAGGACGGAAAGTACACCTGAAAATGTTACTGAAACTTCTGAAAGGAAGCTTACAGATTTTTCAATATTGGATGAAATTTTCTCATGAAGGCATTAAAAACATCAAATGAACATATGCTTAAGCATACTTTTAATTATTATATTTGGGAAACCAACATGTAGCCGATCTCTTTCATTTTTGTAGCAAATGACAGGTAGATGCTCTTTTGAGATATTTGTAGGTAGATTAGTTATTTGTTTTATAAACTAAAACGATCTACTGAACCAACAGATTTACTTTCAGCTTCCCGGGCTAAAAAAAACCCCATTTTCCTGCTATGAAATGACAAAAGTGAAATATGCACGAGATCTGTATTATAAACCTCGACTCTTCTAGTTATCGTCCACCACATACCACATAGTATTGCGTTTTCCTTAATGCCATAATTTGCTATATTGCATGGTCAATGTAAGTATGACTTCTGGTAAATAGTTTCCTATCGGCTCTAAATCTGCTTTCAGGTACATGTACATCTCAGATCTTCAATATTGGCAGTCACGTCTAACTATTTTAGGATGTGTGTTTTGAAGATTCAAATAGAAATTCAAATAGAAATGATTAATGTCTTAAATCTTCAACTGGTTCAGTTAAAGAACAGCTTTGCAGTATTGAGTATTGTAAGACGACACTGATATAGATGTTTATGTTTCTGCTTGACCATTGTAGACAACGAATGTGTATAGGTATCGGGTAATACATGTAGTAAAACTGTAATAGATGATGCATCATCTCAAAATTTGTCACTTCCACTCGACAAGATAACTAACAAACCAGCAAACAGCATATATAGCTTGTTTATTAACTTGCAAAAGTACACTGTATAGTCCAGCAACACTGGTCTTTCGCTGAAGATAACAACACATGAAAATTTGTAAACATACAATATGATGTACATGTGGAATCATTAAACTATTATACCACTGTACCGTATATTAATACAAATTACATTATATATCAAATCAATCAAAATTTAACAATATGCCATACAGTTTAACATTACATACATGTATATTCAATATACATATACATATAAGTGTTTTTAGCTCACCTGGTCCGAAGGACCAAGGTGAGCTTATGCCATACCGTGGCGTCCGTCGTCTGTCCGTCGTCCGTCCGTCCGTCAACAATTGACTTCTTCTTCATAACCACTGATCAGAATTTGACCAAATTTGGTCAGAAGCATCCCTATGGGTAGGGGACTCAAAATTGTACAAATGATGGGGCTGACCCCCCAGGGGCCTGAAGGGCGGGGCCAAAAGGGGTCAATTTGGCTATATTGATATAAACAACTTCTTCTCTGAAACCGAGCAAAGGATATTGCTCCTATTTGTCTGGAAGCATCACTATAAGGTGGGGACTCAAAATTGTACAAATGGTGGTGCTGACCCCCTAGGGGCCTGAGGGGCGGGGCCAAAATGGGTCAATATAGCTATATTGATATTAATGACTTCTTCTCTGGAACTGAGCAATGGATATCACTCATATTTGCCTTGTAGCATCACTTTGGGGTGGGGATTCAAAATTGTACAAATGATGGGACTGACCCCCTAGGGGCCTGAGGGGCGGGGCCAAAATGGGTCAATATAGCTATATTGATAATACCATTATCAATACTCTGAAACCGAGCAATGCATATCACTCATATTTGCCTTGTAGCATCACTTTGGGTTGGGGATTCAAAATTGTACAAATGATGGGGCTGACCCCCCAGGGACCTGAAGGGCGGGGCCAAAAGGGGTCAATTTGGCTATATTGATATAAACAACTTCTTCTCTGAAACCAAGCAAAGGATATTGCTCCTATTTGTCTGGAAGCATCACTATAAGGTGGGGACTCAAAATTGTACAAATGGTGGTGCTGACCCCCTAGGGGCCTGAGGGGCGGGGCCAAAATGGGTCAATATAGCTATATTGATAATACCGACTTCTTCTCTGAAACCGAGCAATGGATATCGCTCATATTTGCCTTGTAGCATTACTTTGGGGTGGGGATTCAAAATTGTACAAATGATGGGACCGACCCCAAGGGGCCTGAACGGCGGGGCCAAAAGTGTTCAATTGGGCTATATTGATATAAACAACTTCTCTGAAACGGAGCAAAGGATATTGCTGCTATTTGCCTGGAAGCATCACTATGAGGTGGGGATTCAAAATTGTACAAATGGTGCTGCTGACCCCCTAGGGGCCTGAGGGGCGGGGCCAAAATGGGTCAATATAGCTATATTGATATTAACAACTTTTTCTCTGGAACTTAGCAATGGATATCACTCATATTTGCCTGGTTACATCACTTTGGGGTGGGGATTCAAAATTGTACAAATGATGGGACTGACCCCTAGGGGCCTGAGGGGCGGGGCCAAATGTGTTCAATTGGGCTATATTGATTTAAACAACTTCTCTGAAACCGAGCAAAGGATATTGCTCATGTTTTCCTGGTAGCAACAATATGGGGTGGGTATTCAAAATTGTACAAATGGTGTGGCTGACCCCTGGGGGCCTGAGGGATGGGGGCAAGAGATGTCAATTTGGCTAAATTGATATGAACAACTTCTCCTCTGAAACTTAGCAATATATATTGCTCAATTTTGACTGTGAGAATCGCTTTGGGGTAGGGATTCAAAATTGTACAAATGGTGGGTCTACCTCCCTGGGGGCTGAGGGGCGGGACCAAAAGGGGTCAATTCTGCTAAATTGATATAAACAACTTCTTCTCTGAAACTAAGCAATGGATATCACTCATATTTGCCTGGTAGCAACTCCCTAGGGTAGGGATTCAAAATTGTACAAATGACAGGGCTGACCCCAGGGGACCTAAGAGGCGGGGCCAAAAGGGGTTATTTTGGCAGAATTTATATAAACAACTTTTTCTCTGAAACTAAGCAATGGATATCTTTAATATGTGACTGGTAGCATTCCCTTGGGTTAAGGATTCAAAATTGTACAAATGATTGGGCCGACCCCTTGGAGGCTGAGGGGCTGGGTCAAAAGAGGTAAATTGGTCTCAACAAGATCTTCTCTGAAACTAAGCAATGGATATCACTCACATTTTTGTGGTAGCATCCCTATGGGGTTGCGCCAAAAGTCAATTTCATTTCATGGATTAATGCACCTTTTGGCATTTTTAGGTCATCTGACCCGAAGGGTCAGGATGACCTATAGCCATCGTGCTTCGTCCGTCGTCGTCCGCCGTGCGCCGTCCACCGTCCGTAAACTTTTCACATTTTAATCTTCTTCTCAAGTTCCACCAGTGGGATTCACATGAAACTTGCCAGAAATGATCCTGAGATGGTCCTGACCAAGTGTTGTTATTTTTCGGGTTGGTCCGAAATCCAAGATGGCCGCCATAGCCGCCATTTTGAAAACACATTTTAAACTTCTTCTCAAGTTCCACCACTGCTGTTGGGCTGAAACGTGCCAGAAATGATCCTGAGATGATCCCGACCAAGTGTTGTTATTTTTTAGATCAGTCCGAAATCCAAGATGGCCGCCATAGCCGCCATCTTGAAAAACACATTTTAAACTTCTTCTCAACTTCCACCAGTGCTATTGAGCTGTAACTTGCCTGAAATGATCCTGATATGATCCCGACCAAGTGTTGTTATTTTTCGGGTCGGTCCGAAATCCAAGATGGCCGCCATAGCCGCCATCTTGAAAAACACATTTAAAACTTCTTCTCAAGTTCCACCAGTGCTATTGAGTTGAAACTTGCCTGAGATGATCCTGATATGATCCCGACCTAGTGTTGTTATTTTTCGGGTCGGTCCGAAATCCAAGATGGCCGCCATAGCCGCCATCTTGAAAAACACATTTAAAACTTCTTCTCAAGTTTCACCAGTGCTATTGAGCTGAAACTTCCCTGAAATGATCCTGATATGATCCCGACCAAGTGTTGTTATTTTTCGGGTCGGTCCGAAATCCAAGATGGCCGCCATAGCCGCCATCTTGAAAAACACATTTTAAACTTCTTCTCAAGTTCCACCAGTGCTATTGAGTTGAAACTTGCCTGAGATGATCCTGATATGATCCCGACCAAGTGTTGTTATTTTTCGGGTCGGTCCGAAATCCAAGATGGCCGCCATAGCCGCCATCTTGAAAAACCCATTTAAAACTTCTTCTCAAGTTTCACCAGTGCTATTGAGCTGAAACTTGCCTGAAATGATCCTGATGTGATCTCGAACAAGTGTTGTTATTTTTTAGATCAGTCCGAAATCCAAGATGGCCGCCATAGCCGCCATCTTGAAAAACACATTTCAAACTTCTCAACTTCCACCAGTGCTATTGAGCTGAAACTTGCCTGAAATGATCCTGATATGATCCCGACCAAGTGTTGTTATTTTTCGTTATTTTTCGGGTCGGTCCGAAATCCAAGATGGCCACCATAACCACCATCTTGAAAAACACATTTTAAACTTCTTCTCCAGGTTCATTGGTGCCTTTGAGCTGGAAATGGATGAGGATGTCAAGGAAGGCGAGCCAACATAGTGATATTTTTTTGGCCTCGTAAAAACTTTTACATGGCAGCAATATGGCGGCCATTTTGTAACATGATTGCGCAATCATGGTTTTCCTGAACAACACCTATTTCAAACTTCTTCTCAAATTCCACTGGTGGAATTCAGCTCTAACTTACCAGAAATGATCCTGAGATGGTCCTTACCAAGTGTAGCTATTTATCTGGTCGGCCAGAAATCCAAGATGGCTGCCATGACAGCCATCTTGAAAAACACATTTAAAACTTCTTCTCAAGTTCCACCAGTGCTATTGAGTTGAAACTTGCCTGAGATGATCCTGATATGATCCCGACCAAGTGTTGTTATTTTTTAGATCAGTCCGAAATCCAAGATGGCCGCCATAGCCGCCATCTTGAAAAACACATTTTAAACTTCTTCTCAAGTTCCACCAGTGCTATTGAGCTGAAACTTCCCTGAAATGATCCTGATATGATCCCGACCAAGTGTTGTTATTTTTCGGGTCGGTCCGAAATCCAAGATGGCCGCCATAGCCGCCATCTTGAAAAACACATTTAAAACTTCTTCTCAAGTTCCACCAGTGCTATTGAGTTGAAACTTGCCTGAGATGATCCTGATATGATCCCGACCAAGTGTTGTTATTTTTTAGATCAGTCCGAAATCCAAGATGGCCGCCATAGCCGCCATCTTGAAAAACACATTTTAAACTTCTTCTCAAGTTCCACCAGTGCTATTGAGTTGAAACTTGCCTGAGATGATCCTGATATGATGCCGACCAAGTGTTGTTATTTTTCGGGTCGGTCCGAAATCCAAGATGGCCGCCATAGCCGCCATCTTTAAAAACACATTTAAAACTTCTTCTCAAGTTTCACCAGTGCTATTGAGCTGAAACTTGCCTGAAATGATCCTGATATGATCTCGACCAAGTGTTGTTATTTTTTAGATCAGTCCGAAATCCAAGATGGCCGCCATAGCCGCCATCTTGAAAAACACATTTAAAACTTCTTCTCAAGTTCCACCAGTGCTATTGAGCTGTAACTTGCCTGAAATGATCCTGATATGATCCCGACCAAGTGTTGTTATTTTTCGGGTCGGTCCGAAATCCAAGATGGCCGCCATAGCCGCCATCTTGAAAAACCCATTTTAAACTTCTTCTCAAGTTCCACCAGTGCTATTGAGTTGAAACTTGCCTGAGATGATCCTGATATGATCCCGACCAAGTGTTGTTATTTTTCGGGTCGGTCCGAAATCCAAGATGGCCGCCATAGCCGCCATCTTGAAAAACCCATTTAAAACTTCTTCTCAAGTTTCACCAGTGCTATTGAGCTGAAACTTGCCTGAAATGATCCTGATGTGATCTCGAACAAGTGTTGTTATTTTTTAGATCAGTCCGAAATCCAAGATGGCCGCCATAGCCGCCATCTTGAAAAACACATTTCAAACTTCTCAACTTCCACCAGTGCTATTGAGCTGAAACTTGCCTGAAATGATCCTGATATGATCCCGACCAAGTGTTGTTATTTTTCGGGTCGGTCCGAAATCCAAGATGGCCGCCATAGCCGCCATCTTGAAAAACACATTTTAAACTTCTTCTCAACTTCCACCAGTGCTATTGAGCTGAAACTTGCCTGAAATGATCCTGATATGATCCCGACCAAGTGTTGTTATTTTTCGTTATTTTTTGGGTCGGTCCGAAATCCAAGATGGCCACCATAACCACCATCTTGAAAAACACATTTTAAACTTCTTCTCCAGGTTCATTGGTGCCTTTGAGCTGGAAATGGATGAGGATGTCAAGGAAGGCGAGCCAACATAGTGATATTTTTTTGGCCTCGTAAAAACTTTGACATGGCAGCAATATGGCGGCCATTTTGTAACATGATTGCGCAATCATGGTTTTCCTGAACAACACCTATTTCAAACTTCTTCTCAAATTCCACTGGTGGAATTCAGCTCTAACTTACCAGAAATGATCCTGAGATGGTCCTTACCAAGTGTAGCTATTTATCGGGTCGGCCAGAAATCCAAGATGGCTGCCATGACAGCCATCTTGAAAAACATATTTTATACTTCTTCTCCAGTTCCACTGGTGCCATTGAGCTGGAAATTGGTGAAGATGTTAAGGAAGCAGGGCCAACAAAGTGTTGTTATTTTTTTGGCCTCGTAAAAACTTTGACATGGCAGCCATTTTGTAACATGATTGCGCAATCATGGTTTTCCTGAACAACACCTATTTCAAACTTTTTCTCAAATTCCATCGGTGGTATTCAGCTCTAGCTTACCAGAAATGATCCTGAGATGGTCCACACCAAGTGTTGTTATTTATTGGGTTGTTCAGAAATCCAAGATGGCCACCATGGCCAACAGTGCCACTATATACTTGCTACAGAGAATGCATACTACAATAATATAAGGGTTTAAATTTAGAGTCAGATGACCGTTAAGGCCCCTGGGCCTCTTGTTAGTATTAAAATAAAACCGATGTACATGTACCCATATAAAATGCTTATGATATATATTGACATAGCAATACAAGCGACAAATATACTTAAGCATCATTCTTGTTTCATATCTCATGAAACCAGGTGAGCGATTCAGGCCCTCTGGGCCTCTTGTTTATGTTACGGACACATCAGATTCAAAATCTTACGGTCTGTACCTTATACTTATGTACACTATAGTCATATATATAGAACAATGGTGTGGTAAGGTTACATTTCATCATTTCGTATAATTATTACATTTAAAATGTAAATACAAACCTAGACGATTTTGGCCTGCAAAACCGTTGTAATGGCCTGTTAAAATACAAGTCATGATCCTAATATCAACAAATTCAGTTTGTAGTGACTGTTAAGATATAAACAAATTTTGGAAGAAACATTGTAGAATCCCATAACCGCACGCTAGAAGGATGAGGTACACATACGATGGGCTCCGGTACAAAAGATTGGCTCCATTGATTCCGCAATCTGGGAAACAAGCCTGAGTTGGATCTGTAACACGCAATAGAACAAAATAAAATACGAATATAAGTCATGGTTAGACCATTCTTATTACCATCTTTCAGAACATGAACTAATACCATTGTTTGAATGAATTTAGAGTAAAATTAGTAGCGATAGTCTGTAAGAAAAAAAAATTACCCAAACGTTTGATGGAATCACCTTACCACCTTTCACCATGCTAAATGTTAAATCACCACGTGATACGTGGTACACGAATATCAGGTTCGCATCATGTTACAATTTGTTTTTCTGAATCTGTTGGGTTCGTCCTTGCAACAGTGTTCGAAAATGAAGGCAGCAACGACTGCAGTAAACTGTTGGCATTGTCAAGTCCTCTGTTTGAGAGCCTGATGTATAATAATGTCTTGTTTGCTTTCTAATCGAAATCATACAGAACGCCTATGGTTAAATGTTGCAGAAATAATTTTGCCTACTGCCTTGTTTTTTTCATACAAATAAGATCCGTTGAGATAAAATATTTTCAACGCATAAATGTACCTGTAGCGGGTTCGGTGTTAACAGAAGGTACGGCAGTGGTTTGACTACAATATGGCGGCGGCGGTTGTCGTTCACAGCAATAGGATGGTTTGTTCTGGTTAGATGGATGACACGCAGCATCAGGGTTGTTACCTCCACCTCCATTTATTGAACAGTTACAGAGGTAGTGTCCGTACAGGTTTTCCCAAACTAGAATTCAGAATTCAAAACATGTCTTATATTCCATGTGGGAACGACATTGAGACAGTCTGGAATGAAATATATTCGTTTTATGTGTAGCATATGATCACAGGCGTTTGAAGTTCTGACTGTTAACCGAGATATAATACCATATAAAGAATAAGGGTATTTACTATAAAAAAAAAAAATAGTAAATACCCTTATTTTTTAATATGGTATTATATCTCGGTTTACAGTCAGAACTTCAAACGCCCATGATATGATAGTGTGACTTTGAAGCAAACATATTGATATTGCAAACAATAACATATATATATGAGATTGAAGCAAACAAATTTGTTATTGTAAAAAATAGTATATATTTATTACATTTTTACCAGTGAAATATCAAAAATTATTCATTCTATAAAAGTGATATTTTTCACTAGTGAAGAATATCATATTTTTCACTAGTGAAAAATATCACTTTTGCTGATTTGACCAATCAAATTAATGATTAGAAAATACCGAAATAATTGACCAATCAGAAAGCCCGACATATATGTCAGCATCTGGACAGGGGAAACTACTTTTTTTGTTTACAAATTATCGCTGTAGTCCTAGTTAGCATACGGGGTAGGTTTTTCGTTGATAAAAAATGTAATAAACAGAATATCTAACAGTGTCTTCAGTAAAACCAAATACATTTCACTCGTGTGGCTAATATTTTGATATTTTTCACTCGTGCTGCGCACTCGTGAAAAATATCAAAATATTAGCCCCACTCGTGAAATATATTTGGTATTACTGAAGACACTGTTAGATATCCTCTATATATATACACTGTATGAGATTAACTGATAATCACCTGAAGTGTTCGAAGAACATATGGCCTGTGTGCGTGCCCTGTCGTACAGTAAACTGCCCCTAAAACAGCCGAGGATGTACGGGAAAGTAAAGGTCATGTGATACCGGTATCGTCCATTCGACGCAACCCTACCATGGCATTTATCCAGGTCGGCTGATGTTAGGTTCTTGACGACTCCATTTTCCATTACTTTAGGTCCGTAAATCGGATAACCGTCCATGGCCACACCCATGAACTCGTCAGTATTGCCTCTATATAAACAGTTGAAAGGTAGTTTGTGGTAGTGGTAGACCCCGAATTGATCTGCATGTCCATCACAGTTGTCCAGTCTCTCCGCACCAGAACCTTCCACGGCATTCTCATTGTTGACATCAAGGGGGTTAAAAAGAGCCACACCAGTCCTGGCAATGCCAATGACACCTAAGGACAGACAACCCGGGACAGCCTCTGTTGTCGGACTTTTCGGTATTGGAATATTGAAATTCTGATTGAGCGGTCTATTCGGGTTGACATTTCCCCAAACGTGATCAGGCTCCCCGGAGGCAATGATTGTGTACCTGTTAAAAACAAGATATGCGCTTTAATTGAAATGACATAAAAGTTTGTCTTAAACGTTAGACGCATTGTATGAAGGAATAGGCACTAACTTAATATACATGTAGGAAGCTTCAATTTACAATACAAATTATTTGTATATGTGACTTATATACCATTAGAAGACGAAGGCAACATCATTATGTGAGCAACATCTTATTCGTAATCCTCTGTTCGACATAAAAGTGCATAATAGAGTTTATCATGTGTGGGTATGTCGGATAGGGAAATTCTACCCAAGGCTGTAGAATTTGTAGTCAGAGCATCGTCTCTACATTTCCCTGTCCCACATACCTGTGATGGACTATTTTTCTCACAACTTTTTCATGAAATGCACGGGGAAATCGATCCAACATGGCGAAACCATGTAGAAACTTTGTATTTTTTCTCGATGAGGTAACTCGGTGATCTATTTCGGAAACAGATATCCCACATGAGTGTTTCCGATGAGAAAGATGTACATATGTATCTTACATTATTATTCAAAGGTGTGATAATATGTTGTTGATTCATATTTCGTTTTAATAGCATTAAAACATGATTTTCATTACCTTATAATTGAAATATCTTATACTGTATGTGTGTCAACTACCCGTATTTACTGAAACCTATTACTTTCACGCATAAGAATGCAATGATGATCAGTAAACTTACAGATTTGTTAATTTGTGAATATAGGGTATCATTGTTTAATCATGTTTCTGGACCGGCCCAGTCACTGGAATATTAGAATTATCAATAAAACTAAGATTAATAATTTTGATCACTAGGTCATGCCTGATTCTAGATTAGATTCAGCTACCAGTTCTTTGAAGATATTCGGTGCTTGTAGCCATTCTAATATATTTCTATCTTTGTACATTTTTAGCTCACCGGTTACGAGTAACCGAGAGCTAATGCTGTACCCCCGGCGTCCGCGTCGGCGTCGGCATCCCACCCCACTTTAAATTTTTTGGGATCAGTTTTTGGAAAGCTTCTAAGTCCAAAAGTATACAACTCACACCCTTCTAATTTGGTTTGTACATTCATTAGAGGTCTAGGAGTGATGTTATAGCAAAATCATGCAGAAATTCTTTTTTGACTTTTTCGCGTTTTACCATTTTGTGGACTTGACTTTTTGGGCACCAAAACTCACTTTAAAGTTTTGGGTGCAAGTCCAGAAGTGTACACCTCACACCCTTCTAATTTAGTTTATACATTCATTAGAGATCCAGGAGTGATGTTATGACAAAAGATTTTGGGAGTAAGATTTGGAAAGCTTGTTAGTCCACACCCTTATTTGGTTTTTACATCCATTAGAGGTCTAGGAGCGATATTATGTGACGTACAATTTCAAAATGACATGCTTATACATACATAAAAAATGAATGCATAGTGTGATTGCTGCTGCCGGTGAGCTTCGCAATCATTGATTGCACTTGTAAATATCTAGATTCACCAACCTCGTGTTTCGTACATTCTCGCCTTTAGTTATAGAGAAATTTTAAGTTTCTTTTCGACGAGCGACTCTTCAGAAAGCTAATTGATCAAAGTGGACCTTTCTAAGAACGAGCGTGTTCACTTTTGTGATAAGATGCTTGTCATTAATACTTGACATCCTTATTACAGCCATGTTTGGGTAGTGACTTACCGATCCGTACTTTCGGTTACAGATACTGTAGCATTGTAGGAACCGCTTACTTGGAAATAATTCAGTTCTTGTGTGTTCAAGCCTGTAAAAATGTATAAATACAATGAATGTAGCCCGATAATTGTTACACACACACACGAATGTATGGCTCTCGCTCATTATTTTAAAAATACCTTGCAGCTATCTTTAGAATGACCAGAGACCTATACTAGTATATAGGTCTCTGGAATAACACATTAACGATTATGTTAAACATAAAAAAAGTTTCGTAAGTAAACTTCCGCCATTAATAATTATATACAATATGTACATGTAAAATCTGTATATTTCCATCCAACGACTATTTTGTCACTATGAGGCATAATAATGCCATATAATTCTGCACGTTTTGTCGTGTATTTCATATTTGCGCTCGATTTCCTTTCTCTCCTGAAGGTGATATCACGGATGCATGTACACACATGATTTACAGATCATGATATAGCGAGATTTGTTTTGTTATTTTGAGCGAGTAGTAAGCTACACAACAAATGGCAGTTTAATTGTAGATGACTGGTTTAGAAAATATGTATCAAGATCATGATGGTCCAAATATGTTCGATAAATAGTTAAAGGAACATCACGGTAAAAACGTTATTTCCATTGAATGTACGTGTTTTGTTCCTTTCCAGTTATGTTTCTGTGCTATCCCAATGTTCACAGTCGACCCCTTTGTCCAGATTGACCACTCGAATTAGTTGGGAATCCCTCTAAATTTAGCGCGGAAATTATTTTTAAATCATCATATGACTGTTTTGAAATCGAGCCATTTTCATTTGTAAACACAAACACACGATAGCTTACAAGTCGAAATATTCCATCTGGGTTAGTTGGATAACGATATTATACAGTGGTTTAAATGTTAAATAACACGTTCTGTATATATTCCGGCGCAAATATTTATGTGTATACAAGTGTTAATACTGTACATTTAATATATATAGTGACAGTAGCGATGTACTGGTACAGACTGTATAAATATTACCGTGTTTGTTACGGCCTACTATCCAGCAATCAAGCAGAATACGAGCAGCGTCCGTATTACTGCAGTCATTGTTTTCATGTTTGAACTGTTCCAATCTATTGTACTTCTTCCCCAGTGTAATTATAGGATTGTTGTTGACCCATTTGGCCATTATTCTCTTTATTGTGGAAGCTGTTATCGTTTTCAACCGCAGTCGATTCACGTTGGAAGCCATTTTTGTTTTCAGGTGTTTTAGTTTGTGCGCATGCGTTTTATCGTGCATGTCACAAAGTTTACATATCCAGACTGTTGATCAACGAATTGTGATAACCTTTTTATAATTGATTAATTATAAAAAGGTTAAAATCATTGATGTTTTTTATGTACATATATCAAATTCGAATGGGTATTGTTCATTAGGTTATATTTTTTTTAAAGATATACCCAATAATATGAAAAAAATACAAAATGAAAATTGTTTTACCTTGATATCCCTTTAAATTATTCCTATCACTGTTGTGTTTTGATGTCATAAATAATATGATAGTACATCACGACAAAGACTAAGGTAAAGGTAATATTCAATTGTTATTCAACTTACCGCTACCATGTATGCATACAACTAATGTTGATAGAACGAGTAGTGCTGCTAGAAAAGGCATTGCTGAACTGAACGCTGCAAATAAACAGAAAATAGTTTTGTTAATGTAATGCGCGATATTAGTGCTGTTCCGGCATCGTTAAAATGCTACATCAATCGTCTTGTTCCGGGTTTTTATACAAATAAGATGTTACTGACGTGTAAACTACTAAACTATGGTATTTTTCATTGAATATTGTTGCGATGTAATCTATTGTTCTACTGTCTATTATATAGAATATGAGTTTTGATATTCGCATAACTGTCCAATAAGTTCATAAAATTATATAATATTTTAATACTGGACACTTCTGTAACAATAAAGGACATAGTTTGAGACCAATTCAAATATAACTGAAAATTAGAGCACGATGATATAGTCATCAGAGTTTAATTATTGAAGGGATACGAGATACGAAAGTGAATATTTTCTTAGGCAAATCATCTTCGGAGAAAACATCGGTAACATCTGGCCGAAGTGTAATGTTTTACGGTAAATCCATTACTTCATATCTGATCTGTATCAATAACAGTATTTTCTGTTTTGAATGTTTTCTGTGTTTAAACACCCCGGCACTATCGGAACTCATGATTGGAATGGGTTATAGTTCTACCTTGATGTGTTTTTACATTTACGCAGATGATAGTATAAGAAGCATGTAAAGCAAGTGATTGAGTTTTATTTATCACCACATGGTTATATAATGCAATACGTTCGCCTACTTTCCTTCAACCAGTCCAATACCCTGGTATGTTATAATTAGCCTTCACGGCGAATTAAACATTGTCAACAGAAAATTTAACTGACCAGGGGGCATGTTTTAAGGATAGGTTTTTGCATGGTTTACGAGTAATAAGGGATGTATTACACCCAAGCGAAGCAAGGTTGTAATAAGTCCCGAGTGACGAAAAATCATGCAATAACTGACTAACAGCATACTTCTAACCTCAAACAAACAGAAGAATGAGTGAAAAAAAGCCTCACTTAGTCAGTCCCCATACCCCACAGTCATCTTTCTCTGTAAAACTTCACTGTACGAGTATTTCTCAATACCAGGGAATCTTGGCTTAATACTAGCAACACAGTCTGTCATTATGCATCCTAATGGACAATTATATTTTCATATGGAGGGATTGTCTAGCTTTAGCTGTTTTACCATGTAAACTGTAACGAGAAGTTTTGGGAAATTCTACTGTGTGAAATTTTTTGGATTGCTATCCAGATACGATGCAATGGAAGTTAAAAAGCGTCTGTTGAACATTTATTACATAAGAAATCACTAAGGAATTCTAGTGATTTTCGTCTGTTTCATTTTTTTAAATGTTTTATCGTTACAAGATAATATTATCATTTCTAATTTTATATCGTTATTTTATTAACTTTAAATCTGTCATTAAGTTACTGTAATCCTTTCATTTGTATTGAAGTCCTAATTTCCAAGTATATATATTCTTCTTTACCTTTCCACTTAATTGACTAATCATTGCTGGTCTCCCCTTTCTTACAGCATTTGTTACTACAGTCCACACACAAACACACACTCACACACACACACCCTCACACACGCACACACACACCCTTGTCATGGTAAAGTAATGATGATTGGCCACGAAAGGGGATATTACGTGTAGTGTGGTAGTAAGCTTAAGTCATATATAACCAACACCTTTCCATTGTGAGAGTAGGAAAGTATACAGCAAGTAAGATATAGGCCTCAAACTGCCTATTAGGTAAAATATTTGACAGTCTTCGGCGCTATGTGCCCAAGACTGTCCAATATATTACATAATATACAATTTTAAGTTTTGTTTTTAGGGTGTACCTGGTCCTATTCTCCAACACATTTTCAAATGTCTTGGTGTAAATAGGTTGTTGGTATATATTGTGTCCTCATTTTATCAATATTTAATTAGAATTACGATTTCGTTATTATTATGATGGCACTTAATGTATTTTCTGTTTTCATTTTAAGGTACCTGTAGCTAATGATTAATTACACTGTAAATGATTGGTTCCCCGATAATGTTTGATTTAAGGGGGTATTGTAATTATATAATGGTATATGCGGTTTCAATTCCCTAACTATCAGAGTGTGGTGAAAAATAAGCTATGTCAAAATATAAATTGCGAAAGGAGGAATACATCGATAATCAATTCAAACATAGATAGGTAGAATAACTACATATCTACCTTATTAGCAACATAGTTAGTGTATGCTTACCTTACACTTGGTGTAGGTGTAGTCCGAGGATGATCTTGTTGATCAGCAGGTTGGGTGCTTCACATCGTTTAAAACCAGCGTATATGTTCTATTTTTAAACACATGTTCATTCGGATGGAACCAAAAGACGACTGCTGATTGGTGAAAACGTTAACAATGTAAACAGTCACTATTCTTAAAGGACTGAACAAAAGATATACAATCTAAACTCACGAAATCGTGACTGACTAGAAAACCGTACACTGTGAATCCAATTTTTGTTACTAGAGACTGCTCTCCTAACCTACAAAATAACCCTGCAGATAGAAACATGACTGAGGTCAAATTCGCTTAAAACCTGGAATTTGGGTGATTCATGACACGAAATACATGTACATACTCAACAATGACTGAAGGCACGTACACTGGCATATTTTACTCCTATTTTAAAGAGCTACTTTTAATTACAAACACGCAGAATAAACCATATAATAATTCGTTATCTCCATGGTTACAATTACTTTTTATCTAATTTTTATTATTTTATTTTAATTTTTTTTTATTTTCTTTCAATTCTAAGACATAATGAAAATTGCAAATTTGATAAAAGCATAAATAAAAAGAAAGAAGTAAAAAATTATGATGCATGTAGGTCCAAATGTTCGCCACACGTTATTAGCTGACGCCAGTTTGTTTATAAAACCAAGAATTTATTCTTTCAAAAAAAAATGTATATATATATATATATGATATATGTTTGTTTACTGCACTGTTGTAATAACCTCAAAAAATACTTAATCTGTATAATATATATACGGCTTTAGAATGATCTAAGGAAAGATGTTTTTACATTCTAGAACAGTTGTATTAATAATTTATGAAGGCCTCCACTATTACAAAAGAAACATAAATTCAGTTTTTATATATTTAGGGTTGCTCAGATGGTGTCCTGAAGGGTTTAAAGTGACCTGTATATATATACTGTGTAGCTCCTGATTCAAGGGTAAGAAAAAATATGCTATATAGGACCGTTGACCCTCGGCTGCCTTCCAGCCTTGTTCATTGATGACTGACATGAATGTTTTAATGTAATTGGCATATTTCACTGAATGATAAAAGGTATTACATCATATAATCGTTAACTACTGATAGGAATGGCGTAAAGACAGAAAATGATTAGTATAAAATGATTAAATGACACGTGATGATATAACATTATATAATACCACTAAATGATTGGTATAACAAAATATAATACCACTAAATGATTGGTATAACAATATAATAACACTAAATGATTGGTATAACATCATATAAAGACACTTAACGATTGGTATAACATAATATAAAGACACTAAATGATTGGTATAACATAATATAATAACACTAAATGATTGGTATAACATAATATAAAGACACTTAATGATTGGTATAACATAATATAAAGACAATGATTGGTATAACATAATATAAAGACACTAAATGATTGGTATAACATCATATAATAACACGTAATGATTGGTATAACATTATATAACGACACTAAATGATTGGTATAACATCATATAAAGACACTTAATTATTGATTTAACATAATATAAAGACATTTAATGATTGGCATAACATCATATAAAGACACTTAATTATTGGTATAACATAATATAAAGACACTTAATGATTGGTATAACATGTAATATTTTCTACTCAAGTAGGACTCAATGAAACTACAAAATTTAATCTGTTTCGTTTGTCTATTAATTTGACCAGATTAAAATAGTTAGGGTTAGGTATAGTTCCTAGTCAGATATAGTATACATGATAGATTGTCTTGGCTTTGGATGAAGTGAATGGGACTGTTCTGTTAGATCTCAATAAAAGGTCTCATGGAGGCCTTCATTAAGATTCTCAAAATATCATCGAAATTTTCCTACAAAAACACGAGTAAAAATGACTAATTCCCGCTCCAGAATGATGCCTGATTTTGTTTATATTCAGATTTAGTTCAAAATGCTTTAAATATGCCCATTTACAATAAAAAAGAATTCGTTATCATTACGATTCGATTCTATCCTGATCCTGTAAATCGTTCAAATGGAATGTGAACTTGGATTTTTTTTTATAATTTTGAATTAAAAAAAACAGCTTAATATTTCAACTTAATCATGCTGTTTTTATAATGTTTGATGGTTAATGTGTTGTGTAATCGTATTTTTGTCTTAATAATACAGTTTAGTCAACATCTAATGACGGATTATTTCTTTTGTATAAAACCATTACACTTGCACAAGTTCTAGGAACTGAAGACTTATACCTATTCAATTTATTAGGAAAAAAACGTGTTAATTGCAATATAAGGATTGAATGTTGCTGTGGTCGATTGCATGGTGTACTGAATTGAGTTGCTTTTGAGAGAAAAAATAATGAACTTCATCATCCCATGAAATCTACCAAAGCAACATTCAATCCTTAAACGGCACATACTGATTGGTGTAGCATAATATATTGACATAACGCCTCAAGGATGGGCAAATATTCATGTCAACCCAACATTAAATGAACTTTCAATAACAACATATTTATTTATTAACAAATTGGGAAAATTATTTGATTAATACATCAACACATTATCATCAAATAGACCCATGTCAAAAATGGCAGATGCACACACTGTATGATGAATGATAGATTTTTAGATCACCTGAAAGAAAGTCTCAAGTTACCTTTTCTAATAGCATTTTGTCCGTCGTCCGTTTGTAAACAATTTTAAAAAGCATCTTTTAAATAACCAAGAGCCTAAAAACCTGATATTGGGCCTATATCATGCTGGGATGAAGGACTATCAAGATTGTTCAAATGAATGACCTTAACTTTCATTCAAGGTCACAGGGGTCAAATATGCTAAAATAAAAGAAGATTGTGGCGTCGACCTCCCCCCACAGGCCCTGGAGCGTTCACATCGAGTCGGCAAACCGGACCAGAACAGGGGGAACCACGCCAAATCATCGCGCGACTAAATTCCGTGGACGCCAAGTTTGTTCTTCTCAAGTCAAGTCGCGGGTTTCGCTCCAAAGATACATTCAAGGGCATCTCTGTAAACGAGGACCTTACTAGATATCATGATCGATTAGCCTATCTCGCGAAGAACCTAGTTAAAGCTGACAGTGCAAGTTAAAAAGCATCCAATTGAGATTTAAAAAAATAACACATGTTCAGATTTCCGAAAATCGTTTTCGAGACATCCCCCAGTTATGGTAGTGTCGTATCTAAGGACGGGCAGACATTTTTATTTTTCGTTATACATGGATACGAACTGCTATAAAAGCGGGTGCGTTCATTGAGACAAGTATCAGTCTATCGATACATGCGCATAGCGACACATTTCTCCATTATATATACTATACGTTCTCAATACACACGCCAACGGGTTTTTGTTTTCATTGTACGCAATTGTAGAACTTGGATATGGAATTTGAAGAGGTAATTATATATATAAATATATATTTTATTTTACAATAAAAGAAAGAAAAGAAAATTTTGACAATACAATAAATTTGGGCCTCAACAAAAGCCTGCACCTAATAAAATTATAAACAGAGTATATATGAGTAAACTCCTACCTGAGTCTTTACAACTGTTACAGTATTATATCCATAGTTTCCATCGATATATTTTCCGTGTCTTCGTATCATTTAGGCACGTGAACGTGTCATAACGCAATTAAAGCGTGATAAAACTGCACTACTGCACTACAACAGCCCTAGTGTAGTGTAGTGTAGACAATATGAATACATCCGAGGAGTTCCGAGTGCTAGTGTAGACGCGAGTAAAAATTGGAACTCCTCGGACTGTTTACTTGTTATCGAAATGGCTGCACCCACGAAAAACACGTGAGAAAATGGATAGAGTATTTGGGATTAATTCGTTATGCATGTTCAGCATTTATTTGGAGATTTTATTTTGAACAAGATTTGAAAGATAAACTGAGAGACACTGACCATCTTTCTGCTCAGGTTACAGGTAAGTGCTTCGTCTGTTTGGTGTCGTTCGCGAATACAGTTGTAGGTCACGTGATGTACAGATGTAGTGTAGGTGATACAGGTGTGCCACCGTGAACACCTGAGGTTAGAGTGAATGCGAGTGTGACGAAGCACGTTCCTTTTTATAGCAGCGGCGGTTTGGTTGTATCCACGCATAACAAAAAAGAAAAATGTCTGCCCGTCCTTAGATACGACACTTCCATAACTGGGGAATGTCTCGGAAACGATTTTTGGAAATCTGTACAGGTATTATTTTTTTAAAATCTCAATTAGATGCTTTTTAACTTGCACTGTCAGCTTTAAGGCCAATCTGATACTGCAGACATGGAAAACATATGGTAAGATTATGATTCAAGACAAATCGTCCAAAATCATTCAAATCAGAACTCGAACCCTTCGGTCACCAAATGTGATATCACCTAGTCTGAGTCAGCATCGTTGGGCTGGCATCCCGATGGTGATGTTTGTCTATATATAAACACGGGCCCTATGTGCCCTTTCTTCAGTCCATGTCTCGTTTTTGTCTGAAATCTGATATATATAGTGCTTATAGGTTCTACTCAATCTATGTAGCCAATAAATATCCAATTCAAATTCAAGCTTACAGGAAACTTTTTTTTCTTTTTCTAACTTGATTGCGTACCTCGTAAACTTACATGCCTCTTAATTTCTTGTTTATTTCACAAATATTCCCCAGGATGTGCTCATGGCTTTTGTACATACATGAAGTAGCAAAAAACTGTTCATATACATACAATTTGATACTCCGATATTCAATTGATGTATCCAACAACAAGTAAATATACATTTTTTTGCAAACGTATCTTAAGCTTGCAATTGTAAACCTATGTAGTATACTGTATCTGCAAGCATTGTGTATACGAACGCTTGTACATAAGCATATATATATAAAGACATGAACGTGAAATTATAGATCTAAAACATGCGTGTATACATACGCATTATTATGTTGTACAATCTCATGTACATTCACATTTAAATAATGTATTTAGTTTCCATGTTATTACTTGTGTGCATAATATGTACATTTAACCTATGATATATATTTGGGAAGGCTGAGCTTCTCGTGCTGTTAATACGATAAGCATAAAACAACCTTTTTTCTGATCGACCAGATGTTTGGTATCTTTACACATTCTAAAATTTGAAACCTTAAACCTCAGCCATCCTCTGTCTGTGTAGCATGCATGTACCCAGGATACAAATAAGTGTATAAAACTTTGAAATATATGTACATGTAGATAAATTGAAAATATTATCCTTGTACCTACTCAACCCTTCCCAAGATATACGATGGAAATATCACCCATCGAATTAGTTCTCCATATCATCCTTCTCTTCCGCTGTCCTACCTTTTTACTTTCCTTACACTGTTACCTCCCCCACTACCCACGCAAACAAGCACACTGTAACCTATTTTTGTTATGTTACCATGTTTTTGATCTTATCGATGGCGTCCAATTATACCATATCCGGACACGAGTATTAAGTTTCCTACTATGGTTAACCTCTGTAACTTGAATGTCTATATCTCCTAATCTTTACTGTGTCCGGATAGGTACTTTTTATAACCGTTACTATCATAGATCATGTAACTATACATACATGACCGGGTCTGTACTCGTGGATATTTTACTTGTATTAATTGTATCATACGTTTTACTTTCATTAAACGTTATGTTACATTCGCCAATTCAGCTTAGACATGACTTTGATACCCGATTTAGGCATGTACCTTACAAAGTGAAGAGCGTCATTTCTCTTTCCACTACCATGTGTATAACATTAATATTCCTTCAATTATTACTCCTTCTCTCTGGAGACATCGAAAGTAATCCTGGGCCTAGTGATTCCGAATTATCATCCCTTTCCTCATGCTCCTCTAAGTATTCTTTTGTTCACCTTAATGTTCAAAGTATAAAGCAAAAAATTGATATACTCTTCAGCGAATTCTACAAGGTTAGTATCCTATCCTTTACCGAAACTTGGCTTAGCCCTGATGAGGTAACTTCCGTTTATGACTTTCCTGGTTTTACTCCCCCTTACTGCTATTGTAGACCGCGTAGACAAGGAGGAGGAGTTTCGGTATATATCAGTAACAGTATAACATCCAAGCGTCGATCAGACCTAGAATTACCATCAGTCGAGTGCGTGTGGGTGCAACTTAACATATCAGGAAACATAATTCTATATGGGACATTTTATAGACCCCCAGATGAACCCGTTTCTTCTTGGGACCATATTGCTCATTTTATTGAACTTGCTGTCAACACTGGAATACAATGTACCTAATATTGTCATAACCGGCGACTTCAATGCAAACTTATTAAACAATAACAACCACTCTGTTCACCTTCGCAATCTACTTACTACATACAACCTTAACCAGAGTGTTGACAGTCCTACCTTCTTTACCGAATCTTCTTCTTCCCTTCTAGATATTGTATGTGCTAATCGATCCGTCCCTTATCAACTTCTGTCATGTCGGCGAAAGCTTCCTAGACCAGCCCATTAGATATCATTGTCCTGTTTATGGCAGCCTCAATATTTCCAAACCAGTCCAATCATATTTCAAACGTAAGATCTGGCTTTATGACCTTGGTGACTACGACGACTACAGAGACAAACTTTCTAAAATTGACTGGGACAGCATTCTCGACATTCATGACGTAGAAAAAAGTATTGATTTACTAACCGACATTATACTTAAGACGGCTAGAGAATGTATACCAAATAAGATTATCACTGTAAGAAGCAACGCTCCTGTATGGCTAAACAACACTCTAAGGAAATTGATTCGTAAAAGAAAATATTTTCATCGGAAAGCAAAGAAATCTGGTAAAATAGACGATTTGGCCTAATTTAGAAAATTCAGAAATACATGTATCAACGCCATTCGCAATTCCAAACGAAATTATTTTAACAAACTCTGTGCCAGGACGTTCTTGATGCTATACATTCCCTCGACACGAAGAAAGCCTCTGGTCCCGACCTTGTAAGTCCACGTTTGATTAAGGAAGCTGCCAATATTTTAAGCTATCCACTACAAGCAGTATTTAACCTTTCGCTCACTGCATGTATATTCCCATCATCTTAGAAAATTGCTAGTTACACCAGTATATAAAAAAGATGACCCATCTGCTTTAAGTAATTATCGACCTATATCACAACTGTCAATTGTTGGTAAAATGATGGAACGATGCGTATATAAATATGTTTACAACTATCTCGATGACAAGTCCCTACTAACGCCATGTCAGTCTGGTTTCAGATCCGGCGACTCCACTATTAATCAACTCATATCTATCGCCAATGATATCTTCTCCGCGTTGGATAAAAGGTAAAGAAATCAGAATGGTATTTTGTGATATAAGCAAGGCCTTTGACCGGGTTTGGCATCGAGGCCTTCTTTCTGAAATAAGATCGTTGGGTATCACAGGAAATCTTTTTACTTGGTTCACGGATTACTTAAAAAAAATCGTTGTCAACGTGTTGTTATAAATGGTAAACAATCTCATTTAGCATATATCACAGCGGGAGTTCCCCAGGGATCAATTTTAGGGCCATTACTATTTTTAATTTTCATAAATGATATTGTTCATGACATCCATTGTCCTTTATGTAACTTTGTTCTCAGGGAGGTTGACCCAAATTGATTCTCTACATAATATTTTGAGGGTTCTCTAGACCATTTCGTGGACGATAGTGCATCATGGTGCATGTCCTGTAATCAAGTATTTCTGCCATATCGTCCACTAACTATACGATGTATCCATATAAAAAACGTCTGTTAACACTTCCGCATCTTCACGAGCGGGATATTTTTCAAACGTCTTTGTCGTTGGTCACGCTAACATCCGCCTTCGGCCCACGCCAGCCGAATGGTTCATGGTAGTTTTTCAACTACCAAAAATATTTCTCTTACTGTATCTTATTGCATTTTCTAGTACTTTTCCTGTTCCGAAGTTGAGCTTATGCCATTCCATGGCGTTTGGTGTCCATCGTTCGTCCGTCAACAATTTACTTCTACTTCATAACCGCTGATCGGAATTAATCGAAATTTGACTGGTAGCATCGTTATGGGGTTGAGATTCACAATTTTATAAATGGTGGTAATTGTAAAAG
>NW_022982609.1:0-17208 GCF_902652985.1 Pecten maximus
TACACGATCCCACCATGTAGACCAAAGCATGAAAATATTTAATAAGGATCTTTAGAAGGTGACCATAAGGAACAACTAATAATGCTACACTCGCTGTAACACCCTCGACTGTTACACATACGATCCAGACATTACCTCTGGTCAAAGATTTTAATAATGCTACATTCGCTGTAACACCCTCGACTGTTACACATACGATCCAGACATTACCTCTGGTCAAAGATTTTAATAATGCTACATTCGCTGTAACACCCTCGACTGTTACACATACGATCCAGACATTACCTCTGGTCAAAGATTTTAATAATGCTACATTCGCTGTAACACCCTCGACTGTTACACATACGATCCAGACATTACCTCTGGTCAAAGAATTACGGATGTTTTACATGAGATGATGTCTGAGATCACCCAGTCCATATAAGGAGTTACACTGAGATCACCCAGTCCATATAAGGAGTTACACTGAGATCACCCAGTCCATATAAGGAGTTACACAAAGTTACAATAATCATGGCCGAAAAATTCTATTAATTTCGTCTCCAGATTTGATGGTCAATGGTGGGAAACTGGAAAGACACGCAGACGACAGCTGTCTGAACAATTAGTCAATTTGACATGTAATGTCTGATTGCAGTAGCTATTTGGGGAAAAATTGATATGTACTTCACGTGGTGATAGTCCTGGTTCGGCTTGTTTACATTTAATAATAACATAGGTCATGTGACTTCGAACCACATAGACACAGCCGAACCTGTCTCTATGACATCTTCTTTATTATAAAAATGTCTACAAGGCTACCTATATCAGTTAAAAACATATAAGACGATCCGTCCATATCCAGATCACCTTTTCTGGTCGATCACGTGATTGACCTTTATAGACAGGGTGGACTATTACTTGATTCAGTAATTCATTTTGGGGTAAATGTCATTTTACCCAGGTAAATATGAGTCCTTCAGGTAAACAAACCTTCGTTTACCCTGGTAAATATGAGTCCTTCAGGTAAACAAACCTTCGTTTACCCAGGTAAATATGAATCCTTCAGGTAAACAAACCGTCGTTTACCCAGGTAAATATGAATCCTTCAGGTAAACAAACCTTCGTTTACCCAGGTAAATATGAGTCCTTCAGGTAAACAAACCTTCGTTTACCCAGGTAAATATGAATCCTTCAGGTAAACAAACCGTCGTTTACCCAGGTAAATATGAGTCCTTCAGGTAAACAAACCTTCGTTTACCGAGGTAAATATGAATCCTTCAGGTAAACAAACCTTCGTTTACCCAGGTAAATATGAGTCCTTTAGGTTAACAAACCTTCGTTTACCCAGGTAAATATGAGTCCTTTAGGTTAACAAACCTTCGTTTACCCTGGTAAATATGAGTCCTTCAGGTAAACAAACCTTCGTTTACCCAGGTAAATATGAGTCCTTTAGGTAAACAAACCTTCGTTTACCCAGGTAAATATGAGTCCTTTAGGTAAACAAACCTTCGTTTACCAAGGTAAATATGAGTCCTTCAGGTAAACAAACCTTCGTTTACCCTGGTAAATATGAGTCCTTTAGGTAAACAAACCTTCGTTTACCCTGGTAAATATGAGTCCTTCAGGTAAACAAACCTTCGTTTACCCAGGTAAATATGAATCCTTCAGGTAAACAAACCTTCGTTTACCCAGGTAAATATGAGTCCTTCAGGTAAACAAACCTTCGTTTACCCAGGTAAATATGAATCCTTCAGGTAAACAAACATTCGTTTACCCAGGTAAATATGAGTCCTTCAGGTAAACAAACCTTCGTTTACCCAGGTAAATATGAGTCCTTTAGGTAAACAAACCTTCGTTTACCCAGGTAAATATGAGTCCTTTAGGTTAACAAACCTTCGTTTACCCAGGTAAATATGAGTCCTTTAGGTTAACAAACCTTCGTTTACCCAGGTAAATATGAGTCCTTTAGGTAAACAAACCTTCGTTTACCCAGGTAAATATGAGTCCTATAGGTAAACAAACCTTCGTTTACCCAGGTAAATTTGAGTCCTATAGGTAAACAAACCTTCGTTTACCCAGGTAAATATGAGTCCTATAGGTAAACAAACCTTCGTTTACCCTGGTAAATATGAGTCCTTTAGGTAAACAAACCTTCGTTTACCCTGGTAAATATGAGTCCTTTAGGTTAACAAACCTTCGTTTACCCAGGTAAATATGAGTCCTTCAGGTAAACAAACCTTCGTTTACCCTGGTAAATATGAGTCCTTTAGGTTAACAAACCTTCGTTTACCCAGGTAAATATGAGTCCTTCAGGTAAACAAACCTTCGTTTACCCTGGTAAATATGAGTCCTTTAGGTAAACAAACCTTCGTTTACCCAGGTAAATATGAGTCCTTTAGGTTAACAAACCTTCGTTTACCCAGGTAAATATGAGTCCTATAGGTAAACAAACCTTCGTTTACCCAGGTAAATATGAGTCCTTTAGGTTAACAAACCTTCGTTTACCCAGGTAAATATGAGTCCTTTAGGTAAACAAACCTTCGTTTACCCAGGTAAATATGAGTCCTTCAGGTAAACAAACCTTCGTTTACCCAGGTAAATATGAGTCCTTCAGGTAAATTTGTTTCCTTACAGAACATTTATTTCATCATAGGTATAGACGTTGATGTAAGTTCGTCTGATAACGCCGGCCCGGAGGTTTGAGATGGACAACCCATAGGGACTATATCTTAGGGAGTTTAGAAGGGCGTCATCATAGCTTAAACCGAATAACACCCCCGCTCCTTAATCGACCGGATCACGACGAACCGAAGCGATCAGTTAGGTACTGTTACTCACAAACTTATGGGACAAACGGTTCCGAAACAGAGGGCCAGTCGAGCAGTCATGCCTAGAGAACGGCGAAGTTATGTAGGCGTACCAATCGGTCACTAACTACATTGTAACGCACTTCTCAAAGACTCCGTGTTCATCTTCTTTCCGTGTCCCCAACAAAGATCTGTGAACATTCCATTATTATTGAAAAAAATTGTGTTAATTATTCCAGAGCTATTTCTATCACAGTTAATGTTCACAAGAACACCAGTGAATGGCACTAAATATGCATTGGTCACGTGTATATGTTTTAGCCAACATCGTAGGTAAAATATTTGATGATGAAATAAAAATAATATTCTGACATAGATAGCTAAGTCTGTATGTACTGTTGCTATGTTTGTATGTAGTTATGTTTGTATGTAGTTATGTCTGTATGTAGTTATGTCTGTATGTAGTTATGTCTGTATGTAGTTATGTCTGTATGTAATTATGTGTGTATGTAGTTATGTCTGTATGTAGTTATGTCTGTATGTAACCATGTCTGTATGTAGTTATGTCTGTATGTAGTTATGTCTGTATGTAGTTATGTCTGTTTGTAGTTATGTCTGTATGTAGTTATGGCTGTATGTAGTTATATCTGTATGTAGTTTTGTCTGTATGTAGTTATGTCTGTATGTAGTTATGTCTGTTTGTAGTTATGTCTGTATGTAGTTATGGCTGTATGTAGTTATGTCTGTATGTAGTTATGTCTGTATGTAACCATGTCTGTATGTAACCATGTCTGTATGTAGTTATGTCTGTATGTAGTTATGTCTGTATGTAGTTATGTCTGTATGTAGATATGTCTGTATGTAGTAATGTCTGTATGTAGTTATGTCTGTATGTAGTTATGTCTGTATGTAGTTATGTCTGTATGTAACCATGTATGTATGTACATGTAGTTATGTCTGTATGTAGTTATGTCTGTATGTAGTTATGTCTGTATGTAGTTATGTCTGTATGTAACCATGTCTGTATGTACATTTACATGTAGTTATGTCTGTATGTAGTTATGTCTGTATGTAGTTATGTCTATATGTAACCATGTCTGTATGTAGTTATGTCTGTATGTATGTATGTAACCATGTCTGTATGTAGTTATGTCTGTATGTAGTTATGTCTGTATGTAGTTATGGCTGTACGTAACCATGTCTGTATGTAGTTATGTCTGTATGTAGTTATGTCTGTATGTAGTTATGTCTGTATGTAGTTATGTCTGTATGTAACCATGTCTGTATGTAGTTATGTCTGTATGTAGTTATGTCTGTATGTAGTTATGTCTGTATGTAGTTATGTCTGTACGTAGTTATGTCTATATGTAACCATGTCTGTATGTAGTTATGTCTGTATGTATGTATGTAACCATGTCTGTATGTAGTTATGTCTGTATGTAGTTATGTCTGTATGTAGTTATGTCTGTATGTAACCATGTCTGTATGTAGTTATGTCTGTATGTAGTTATGTCTGTATGTAGTTATGTCTGTACGTAGTTATGTCTATATGTAACCATGTCTGTATGTAGTTATGTCTGTATGTATGTATGTAACCATGTCTGTATGTAGTTATGTCTGTATGTAGTTATGTCTGTATGTAGTTATGTCTGTATGTAGTTATGTCTGTATGTAACCATGTCTGTATGTAGTTATGTCTGTATGTAGTTATGTCTGTATGTAGTTATGTCTGTATGTAGTTATGTCTGTATGTAGTTATGTCTGTATGTAGTTATGTCTGTACGTAGTTATGTCTGTATGTAGTTATGTCTGTATGTAGTTATGTCTGTATGTAGTTATGTCTGTATGTAGTTATGTCTGTATGTAGTTATGTCTGTACGTAGTTATGTCTGTATGTAGTTATGTCTGTATGTAGTTATGTCTGTATGTAACCATGTCTGTATGTAGTTATGTCTGTATGTAGTTATGTCGGTATGTAGTTATGTCTGTATGTAGTTATGTCTGTATGTAGTTATGTCTGTATGTAGTTATGTCTGTATGTAACCATGTCTGTATGTAACCATGTCTGTATGTAGTTATGTCTGTATGTAGTTATGTCTGTATGTAGTTATGTCTGTATGTAGTTATGTCTGTACGTAGTTATGTCTGTATGTAGTTATGTCTGTATGTAGTTATGTCTGTACGTAGTTATGTCTGTATGTAGTTATGTCTGTACGTAGTTATGTCTGTATGTAGTTATGTCTGTACGTAGTTATGTCTGTACGTAGTTATGTCTGTATGTAGTTATGTCTGTATGTAGTTATGTCTGTATGTAGAAATGTCTGTATGTAGTTATGTCTGTATATAGTTATGTCTGTATGTAGTTATGTCTGTATGTAACCATGTCTGTATGTAGTTATGTCTGTATGTAGTTATGTCTGTATGTAGTTATGTCTGTTTGTAACCGTGTCTGTATGTAGTTATGGCTGTATGTAGTTATGTCTGTTTGTAACCATGTCTGTATGTAGTTATGTCTGTATGTAGTTATGTCTGTTTGTAACCGTGTCTGTATGTAGTTAAGGCTGTATGTAGTTATGTCTGTATGTAACCATGTCTGTATGTAGTTATGGCTGTATGTAGTTATGTCTGTATGTAACCGTGTCTGTATGTAGTTATGGCTGTATGTAGTTATGTCTGTTTGTAACCATGTCTGTATGTAGTTATGTCTGTATGTAGAAATGTCTGTATGTAGTTATATCTGTATGTAGTAATGTCTGTACGTAGTTATGTCTGTACGTAGTTATGTCTATATGTAGTTATGTCTGTATGTAGTTATGTCTGTATGTAGTTATGTCTGTATGTAACCATGTTTGTATGTAGTTAAGGCTGTATGTAGTTATGTCTGTATGTAACCATGTCTGTATGTAGTTATGTCTGTATGAAGTTATGTCTGTATGTAGTTATGTCTGTACGTAGTTATGTCTGTATGTAGTTATGTCTGTATGTAGGTATGTCTGTATGTAGTTATGTCTGTATGTAGTTATGTCTGTATGTAGTTATGTCTGTACGTAGTTATGTCTGTATGTAGTTATGTCTGTATTTAGTAATGTTTGTATGTAGTTATGTCTGTACGTAGTTATGTCTTTATGTAGTTATGTCTGTACGTAGTTATGTCTGTATTTAGTAATGTTTGTATGTAGTTATGTCTGTACGTAGTTATGTCTATATGTAGTTATGTCTGTACGTAGTTATGTCTTTATGTAGTTTTATTATACCTCAGACTTGTATCACAGCTTCTGATTAGTGAAAACCATGTCACGTGATTAAAAACATTCGTTATGTCACCCTCTCGTGAGCCCTCCAAAATCGTTATGTCACCCTCTCGTGAGCCCCAACTCGGAACTCTCTTCCGTAACGTCTTCAAAAGTAGTCGAATCAGAGAAGTTCCGAGTATTCTGCTTGACAACAACAATGGCTGCCGGCGGACGCTATCGTCTGCCAACAGAGGAGGAATTGGCGAAATTATTGCAAGAAAAGGATTCTAAAAACACCAAAAGGGTCATCAATGTGGCCGTGGATTCCTTTAGACATTTCCTATCTGCAACAGGTAGGCCTAGACCAAAGGATTGTGAAAACTTCGACGTCCATACATTGAAAGTTCGACTGGGAGAATTTTATACCGGGTCCAGAAAGACGATGGGGTACCTCTTAAAAACTTTTCTTAAAAACTGTTGATAGTAATAAATAAACTTATTGATACCAAAATTAATTCACTTATGTTTTTTTCGGTATAATAAAACAATTACTGCCCTTGTTCCGAGTTGACATGAATATTTGCCCACCCTTGAGGTGTCATGTCACCCTCGGGCTACGCCCTCGGGTGACATGACACCTCTCGGGTGGTCAAATATTCATGTCAACCCGGAACAAGGGCAATAATTGTATAATGTCTGTACGTAGTTATGTCTGTATTTAGTAATGTTTGTATGTAGTTATGTCTGTACGTAGTTATGTCTATATGTAGTTATGTCTGTACGTAGTTATGTCTGTATGTAGTTATGTCTGTATGTAGTTATGTCTGTATGTAGTTATGTCTGTATGTAGTTATGTCTGTATGTAACCATGTTTGTATGTAGTTATGTCTGTATGTAGTTATGTCTGTATGTAGTTATGTCTGTATGTAGTTATGTCTGTATGTAGTTATGTCTGTATGTAGTTATGTCTGTATTTAGTAATGTCTGTATGTAACCATGTCTGTATGTAGTTATGTCTGTATGTAGCTATCCCTGTATGTAGTTATGCATGTAGACGGTTAGAGTAACTAAAACCAAGAACTTTGTATTCGGTTTAACAATATGAACTGGAATCAAGCAGGAAAATCCTAAAACCAGGGTTGAACATAGAACAAAAGCAGCATTGGGCATTGAACAAAGGCATAAGGATGTTTGATGTACGGGTACACGATGCTATGTAAAGTATAGGGTTGTGGTGGGCACGCCCCTCCCTATGTAAAGTATAGGGTTGTGGTGAGCACGCCCCTCCCTATGTAAAGTGTTGTGGTGGGCACGCCCCTCCCTATGTAAAGTATATGGTTGTGGTGGACACGCCCCTCCCTATGTAAAGTGTTGTGGTGGGCACGCCCCTCCCTATGTATATGGTTGTGGTGGACACGCCCCTCCCTATGTATAGGGTTGTGGTGGACACGCCCCTCCCTATGTAAAGTGTGGTGGTGGGCACGCCCCTCCCTATGTAAAGTATAGGGTTGTGGTGGACACGCCCCTCCCTATGTAAAGTGTTGTGGTGGACACGCCCCTCCCTATGTAAAGTGTTGTGGTGGACACGCCCCTCCCTATGTATAGGGTTGTGGTGGACACGCCCCTCCCTATGTAAAGTGTTGTGGTGGACACGCCCCTCCCTATGTAAAGTGTTGTGGTGGACACGCCCCTCCCTATGTATAGGGTTGTGGTGGACACGCCCCTCCCTATGTATAGGGTTGTGGTGGGCACGCCCCTCCCTATGTAAAGTATAGGGTTGTGGTGGGCCGCCCCTCCCTATGTAAAGTATAGGATTGTGGTGGGCACGCCCCTCCCTATGTAAAGTGTTGTGGTGGCCACGCCCCTCCCTATGTATAGGGTTGTGGTGGACACGCCCCTCCCTATGTATAGGGTTGTGGTGGACACGCCCCTCCCTATGTATAGGGTTGTGGTGGGCACGCCCCTCCTTATGTAAAGTATAGGGTTGTGGTGGGCACGCCCCTCCCTATGTAAAGTATAGGATTGTGGTGGGCACGCCCCTCCCTATGTAAAGTGTTGTGGTGGGCACGCCCCTCCCTATGTAAAGTGTTGTGGTGGCCACGCCCCTCCCTTATGTCTCAGCCGTACCCATTCGACATCAATGTCCTAGAATTTCAAATCAGGTAATATTCAATAATAAATAACGAATTGAAGGCATGTTTCAGATTATTATGAGAAGACTGTTTAATATATGTATATTGTAAGAGGAGATTAAATCTATAAAAATGTTACTTTTACTGCCAAGCACATCTGATAGTAACCAAGAAAACATATTTTTTATATCCTTCTTCTGAATTCACCACTGGTTAAATATTATAGCCATAGCTTTCAAGGAGAAATTGTTATCGTCCCGAGTGATGGTGTTCCGGTAGAATGGCTTCTTTTACACGCAGCGATTTATTGTTTAATTATTAGTTGTGTAGATATGTAGGTAAGACGCTCGCGCGCGTTATCTGTAACACCTGTCTCGCCCTATCCATCTCTACATAACATGGCTACCTTAGGGATTGAAGTATCACAGGGAATCTTCATTCAACATCACACTCAACATTTTCATTCATTTTGATAAAAAATGAGAGGACATTATTATCACATATATCTTACGTCCCCTTGTACAGAGCTGAGTATATACACTCTATCTATGTACATGTATTCAATTAAGGATTGAATAAAGTTATGTTGAGATGTATGGGGGTATAAACCTCAATAGGTCTTCAGACAAATTTTATGAACTTATATTTATATTTTTTTTGATATTTTTGTATAATATTTTGTCCTTGACAAATAGGGCCATGTGCAAGTCTACCACGGAACTTACCGAAATGTACGTCATCACTCTTGCGTCTACATATGGTTATTACTTTCAAGATTTCTTTCGTGAACAAACTTAATAACGAATTAAAACAAATATTATTTTTAATGGAATTTCTTTCATTTAAGCATTGAACTGCTTTCAGTTGGAAGTTATGGGCTGATGAATGCCAACTGGACAAAGGCAAATTTAATGAAGCGCGCTAGTGCTTCATGTTGAATTTGCCTTTGTCCAGTTGGCATTCATCAGCCCATAACTTCCAACTAGCGCTTCATTAAATTTGCCTTTGTCCAGTTGGCATTCATCAGCCCATAACTTCCAACTAAAAGCAGTTCAATGCTTATATTTACATTTGACAACGATTTTTAAAGACTATATCCAGGAATTTTGCTTCTACGATGAATGAACAAATTGTTATCGTCAAAGACGGAACAGCCTTTTCAACAGCCATCTTTCGTTATCGCCGACGTGGCAATTATGACGTCACTATATTGGTTACGTCATGATAATGATTTGGAAGTTATGGACTCATAACTTCCAAGTGAGCTTGGTAAAGTTATATAGTGAGGCTGCAGTGTAAATGTAAATATATAAATATGATCACTTTTGAAAAAGAATTAAAAAATATAGTCCAAGCTCAAAAAATGTATTCCTACGCCGGACTTGATATAGTTCATTGAAAAATGACTTGAGTTAACTGTGGTAGGTTCATTGAGTCTGAATTAAGTGGAAATATAAATATTATACATTGTGTTTGCCAAACATCATATAAATCTAGATACTTCATCAAACAGTATATAGAGTATATCTTACAGTGTCTTCAGCAGTGGCTACATGTATGTGTAGTACGAGTGAAAAATATCAAAATATTAGCCACACTCGTGAAATACATTTGGTATTACGGAAAATACTGTTAGATATCCTGTTTATTACATTTTATCGCAAAATATACCGACGCAGCTCTATCTCTCCCAGATTTCATTGCGGGCCCCTGTCAACGGCTCACAAATAGACGCCAAATCGTGACGTAATATAATCTATCGTGACGTAATGTAATCTATCGTGACGTAATGTAATCTGTCGTGACGAAATGTAATCTATCGTGACGTAATGTAATCTATCGTGACGTAATGTAATCTATCTTGAATTGTGACGTCATATACACTTGTAACATGACGGAGAGCTTAACATGTTTGCAAATCTTAATTTTCCCATTGTCGTTTGAAAGCAAAGTTCTGATTGGTCAAATAAGAAAAAGTGATAAATAGAGGATATCTAACAGTGTCTTCAGTAATACCAAATATATTTCACGAGTGGGGCTAATATTTTGATATTTTTCACGAGTGCGCAGCACTCGTGAAAAAAATCAAAATATTAGCCCCACTCGTGAAATATATTTGGTATTACTGAAGACACTGTTAGATATCCTGTTTATTACATTTTTTATCAACGAAAAACCTACCCCGTATGCTAACTAGGCCTAATGTAAACAAAAAAAGTAGTTTCCCCTGTCCAGGTGCTGACATATATGTCGGGCTTTCTGATTGGTCAATTATTTTGGTATTTTCTAATCATTAATTTGATTGGTCAAATCAGCAAAAGTGATATTTTTCACTAGTGAAAAATATCACTTTTATAGAATGAATAATTTTTGATATTTCACTGGTAAAAATGTAATAAAAAGTAATATTTTCACTTCTGAAAAATGTCACTTATGTCGAATAAATACATTTTTTGTAATTTTGTTTATTATGTTAATATATTGTCCTCGTCGTTTAAGTTAGTATAACAGCTTCGTTACGGGGATGTGTAGTGTTTGGTTCCTATTTTGTTTATGAATTGTTCTATAAATAAACTTCCTGATAATTTGGTTATTGATATAAAACCAGTGTTAACTACAAACAGCAAAAAATTGTGTCAGATCCCATTGATATAATTTCGGAAAAAATATGTTTGAAGTAATAACAATTTCCATTACAGGGAAGTTTGACCTGTTATGCGGCACCTGTAGGGTGCAGAGACGGGTAACACTATGTAATTGATGTGTGGTGTATCGTCATGGTTCACGTCTCAACCAAAACAAAAAAACAACGTAATATCAAGACTATCCATGACTGATCCATTGACGACTATCTACCTGTACAGACCTGTAGGAGTGGATTGTCTTGTAGGCGTGGATTGACCTGTAGGTGTGAATTGTCCAGTAAGACTATCCATGACTGATCCATTGACGGCTTTATTTATCTGTACAGACCTGTAGGAGTGGATTGTCCTGTAGGTGTGGATTGTCCTGTAAGACTATCCATGGCTAATCCATTGACGACTATATCTATGTACATAGGCCTGTAGGGGTGGTTAATCACCGGTAAAATAAACTACATGTTAACACTCCAGTTAGTCATTTACCTGGGCGAGATAAACGTGACACCTGTACACGGTAGGTAGGGTGTATTGACATTTAACCCAGATCTTTACCTACTGATGTATTAGGCAATCCTTTGAAAATACATTAATGTCACTGGGAAATGTTATATAAACACACTTTTTGCTCGGTCTTCGAGTTACAGTAATTAATTCACACATTCTTGCTGTGCATGTATTATTAAAAGAAAAACACATAAGATTTTGAAATCGACCACATTCTACAACATTCTACAAAGATTATACAGATACCCTATAAAACGCTGGTATGATGAAGCCAGGTTTTCCGGAAGAGTGAGCGAACTCTATTTCGTCGAAGATATAGATACATGTATATATATCAAGCATTAGCAATATTCTTTCCTCTGAGGGCACACTTGGTATTTACATACAAATACATATACACACAAATCATGTGATACACACAAATCACGTGGTATATACAAATCATGTGATACACACAAATCGTGTGGTATATACAAGCCATGTGGTACATACAAAACATGTGGTACAAATCACGTGATACACACACATTACGTGGTATATACAAGCCATGTGGTACATACAAAACATGTGGTACAAATCACGTGATACACACACATTACGTGGTATATACAAATCATGTGGTACACAGAAATCATGTGGTACATGTACACACAAATCACGTGATACACACACATTACGTGGTATATACAAATCATGTGGTACACACAAATCACGTGGTACACAGATGTCGTCGATTCGACCTAGATTTGTATGGCGGGTGTTATCTATTCGACCTAGATTTGTATAGCGGGTGTTATCTTTTCGACCTAGATTTGTATGGCGGGTGTTGTCTATTCCACCTAGATTTGTATGGCGGTTGTTATCTATTCAACCTAGATTTGCATGTCAGGTGTTGTCTATTCGACTAGATTGATATGGCGGGTGTTGTCTATTCAACCTAGATTTGTATAGCGGGTGTTGTCTATTCAACCTAGATTTGTATGGCGGGTGTTATCTATTTGACCTAGATTTGTATGGCGGGTGTTGTCTATTTGACCTAGATTTGTATGGCGGTGTTATCTATTCGACCTAGATTTGTATGGCGGTGTTATCTATTCGACCTAGATTTGTATGGCAGGTGTTGTCTATTCGACCTAGATTTGTATGGCAGGTGTTATCTATTTGACCTAGATTTATAAGGCGGGTGTTATCTATTCGACCTAGATTTGTATGGCGGGTGTTATCTATTTGACCTAGATTTGTATGGCGGGTGTTGTATATTCGACCTAGATTTGTATGGCGGGTGTTGTATATTCGACCTAGATTTGTATGGCGGGTGTTATCTATTCGACCTAGATTTGTATGGCAGGTGTTATCTATTCGACCTAGATTTATATGGCAGGTTTTATCTATTCGACCTAGATTTGTATGGCGGGTGTTGTCTATTCGACCTAGATTTGTATGGCGGGTGTTGTCTATTCGACCT
Organism: Pecten maximus; assembly: GCF_902652985.1. Taxonomy (NCBI): domain Eukaryota; kingdom Metazoa; phylum Mollusca; class Bivalvia; order Pectinida; family Pectinidae; genus Pecten; species Pecten maximus. The sequence goes on from NW_022982609.1 coordinate 12,766, forward strand.
AGATTTGCATGTCAGGTGTTGTCTATTTGACCTAGATTTGTATGGCGGGTGTTGTCTATTCGACCTAGATTTGCATGTCAGGTGTTGTCTATTCGACCTAGATTTGCATGTCAGGTGTTGTCTATTTGACCTAGATTTGTATGGCGGGTGTTGTCTATTCGACCTAGATTTGCATGTCAGGTGTTGTCTATTCGACCTAGATTTGCATGTCAGGTGTTGTCTATTTGACCTAGATTTGTATGGCGGGTGTTATCTATTTGACCTAGATTTGTATGGCGGGTGTTATCTATTCGACATAGATTTGTATGGCGGGTGTCGTCGATGATGAAGAAGACGCATATGCTTCCGGAACACTATCTTTGAACTTTTTCAGAATGATATATATCATATTTTGCTCTTGATAAATCAATTTAGAGTTTGAATAAAGGTTTTGTTACTTTGTCGACATCTATTTAGTTATGTCGGCCGATAAACATTTCATTTCCATACGGTATAAACCGTATGTTGCCCGATAAACAATTCATTTCCATACGGTATTAACCGTATGTTGCCCGATAAACAATTCATTTCCATACGGTATTAACCGTATGTTGTCCGGTGAACAATTCATTTCCATACGGTATTAACCGTATGTTGTCCGGTAAACAATTCATTTCCATACGGTATTAACCGTATGTTGTCCGATAAACAATTCATTTCCATACGGTATTAACCGTATGTTGTCCGATAAACAATTCATTTCCATACGGTATTAACCGTATGTTGTCCGGTAAACAATTCATTTCCATACGGTATTAACCGTATGTTGTCCGATAAACAATTCATTTCCATACGGTATTAACCGTATGTTGTCCGATAAACAATTCTTTTCCATACGGTATTAACCGTATGTTGTCCGATAAACAATTAATTTCCATACGGTATTAACCGTATGTTGTCCGATAAACAATTCATTTCCATACGGTATAAACCGTATGTTACCCGATAAACAATGTCATACGACCACTCTGACGATGATACGAATGTTTAAAGACGGATGATTTTTTTTTAGAGTTTTGTTTTTGAATTTAAGACATCCTTAGTAATCATTGGACGTACATGTACGTTGTATATACCGAACGACCTCAAGAGAGGTCTACCGAATAGCATTTAGAGAGGTATACCGAACGGTTCTAGGGAGGTTTACTGAATCACATCTACATTATGTAGAGGTATACCGAATGGCTTCCAGAGAGTTTTACTGAATGGCATCTAGAGAGGTATACCGAATGTCTTCTAGAGAGTTATACTGAATGACATCTAGAGAGGTATACCGAATGGCTTCTAGAGAGTTATACTGAATGGGTTCTAGTGAGGTATACCGAATGGCTTCTAAAGAGTTATACTAAATGGGATCTAGAGAGGTATACCGAATGGCTTCTAGAGAGGTATACTGAATGGCATCTAGGGAAGTATTCTGAATGGTTTCTAGAGAGGTATACCGAATGGCTTCTAGAGAGGTATACTGAATGGCATCTAGGGAAGTATTCTGAATGGTTTCTAGAGAGGTATACCGAATGGCTTCTAGAGAGGTATACTGAATGGCATCTAGGGAAGTATTCTGAATGGTTTCTAGAGAGGTATACCGAATGGCTTCTAGAGAGGTATACCGATGTGTACAATCTAATTGCAACATTACAACGCGAGTTTATCGGGCATGGTAGGCAATAAGAATGACCAGGCCGTGAAATGATAACGATATTTAACCTACATCGCCTACTCAAAACAATAATGTTTGTCGGCGATAGAGTGAGAAATATAGCCGCCATAATAGTAAAATATTCCCGAGGAGAGTGTCCATTGGGATATGTTGTCTACATACTCTAGACACTGTGTCCGCTCAATAAAAACCAAAATATAAAACGTGTATTTGGTATATTATGTTGATTCATATATCTGTAGTCATAATGACGTCATTGTAAAGTCACGTGACTATTAGAGGCGGCCATCTTCTGTATACATAACGACCAGTGTACAAAATGTACATGTACATCATCTGTTAACTTAACAATATAAACGGCTGTACCGACCTCCAGTGTACATGTACCTGTACATATCATCTGTTAACTCAACAATATAAACGGCTGTACCGACCTCCATTGTACATGTACCTGTACATATCATCTGTTAACTTAAACAATATAAACGGCTGTACCGACCTTCATTTTGAGTACTTTGGTATTATCTTAGTTAGGAAGTGTGTGTCCACAGCATTCTGTTTTGTAAGAAGGACAAAGTCATGTGAACAAATCGGTATTAAGATTTATTGTATTAAAATTGTCTCGCAATTGTGCCGTGATTGTCAAGTAATGGTCTAGTCTTTGTGACATAATTGTCTAGTTATTGTGACATAATTGTCTAGTTATTGTGACATAATTGTCTAGTTATTGTGACATAACTGTCTAGTTATTGTGACATAATTGTCTAGTGATTGTGACATAATTGCCTAGTCATTGTGACATAATTGTCTAGTGATTGCGACATAATTGTCTAGTTATTGTGACATAATTGTCTAGTCATTGTGACATAATTGTCTAGTGATTGCGACATAATTGTCTAGTCATTGTGACATAATTGTCTAGTTATTGTGACATAATTGTCTAGTTATTGCGACATAATTGTCTAGTCATTGTGACGCAATCGACTTGTTATTGTGCCGTAATTGCCTTGTAATTGCCTCGTAATTGTCTAGTCATCGTGCCGTAATTGTCTTGTATTTGTCTAGTTATTGACCGCAATTGTCCAGTTATTATGTTATAATTGCCTTGTAATGTATCGTAATTGTGACGTAATTGCCTTGTAATTGCCTCGTATTTGTCTAGTTATTGTACCGTAATTGTCCAGTTATTATGTTATAATTGCCCTGTAATTGTATCGTAATTGTGCCGTAATTGCCTCGTATTTGTCTAGTTATTGTACCGTAATTGTCCAGTTATTTTGGCGTAATTGTCTTGTAATTGTGACGTACTTGCCTTGTAATTGTCTCGTAATTGTCTTGTATTTGTCTAGTTAATGTACCGTAATTGTCAAGTTATTGTGGCGTAATTGTCTTGTAATTGTCTAGTAATTGTGACGTAATTGCCTTGTAATTGTCTCGTAATTGTGACGTAATTGCCTTGTAATTTTCTCGTAATTGTGCCGTAATTGCCTTGTAATTGTCTAGTTATTGTGCCGTAATTGCAATGTAATTGTCTCGTAATTGTGCCGTAATTGCCTTGTTTAGTCATTGTGCCGTAATTGTCTAGTTATTGTCTTCTTATTGCGTCGTAATTTTCTCGAAATTGTACCGTTATTGTCTAGTTGTAATGTTTGTACGTTCGAAGTGTGTACCTTTGTATATACAGATAGTTGTAAAATCGATCTGTACTACATCTGTACATTGATTACGTATATATGTTCGAATTCACCTTGGACACACCTATGTAATATATGATATACTAAATATGTAAATAAATGGTCCAGAACTCAAGCAGGATTTCTTATTTGTTGAACGAAGACCATCCCTGTACCAAGGATCGACAGCTGTATAACAGTACACCATTGATACTGGATTGTACAAAATACAGACACAGACAGCAGTGTCTTTATGACATATAAAGTCAGTCTTAGAGAGGTTATATCAGACACAGACAGCAATGTCTTTATGACATATAAAGTCAGCCTGAGAGAGGTTATATCAGGTACAGACAGCAGTGTCTTTATGATATATAAAGTCAGCATTAGAGAGGTTATATCAGGTACAGACAGCAGTGTCTTTATGACATATAAAGTCAGCCTTAGAGAAGTTATATCAGGTACAGACAGCAGTGTCTTTATGACATATAAAGTCAGCCTTAGAGAAGTTATATCAGACACAGACAGCAGTGTCTTTATGACATATAAAGTCAGCCTTAGAGAGGTTATATCAGACACAGACAGCAGTGTCTTTATGACATATAAAATCAGCCTTAGAGAGGTTATATCAGGTACAGACAGCAGTGTCTTTATGACATATTAAGTCAGCCTTAGAGAGGTTATATCAGGTACAGACAGCAGTGTCTTTATGACATATAAAGTCAGCCTTAGAGAGGTTATATCAGACACAGACAGCAGTGTCTTTATGACATATAAAGTCAGCCTTAGAGAGGTTATATCAGACACAGACAGCAGTGTCTTTATGACATATAAAGTCAGCCTTAGAGAGGTTATATCAGACACAGACAGCAGTGTCTTAATGAAATATAAAGTCAGCCTTAGAGAGGTTATATCAGACACAGACAGCAGTGTCTTTATGACATATAAAGTCAGCCTTAGAGAGGTTATATCAGGTACAGACAGCAGTGTCTTTATATAAAGTCAGCCTTAGAGAGGTTATATCAGACACAGAAGCAGGTTCAGTAAACAGCCCTTTGAGGTTTTAGGAAA